>NW_024412376.1:116407102-116454956 GCF_014898765.1 Herpailurus yagouaroundi | reverse complement strand
TCTTTCTTTCTTTCTTTCTTTCTTTCTTTCTTTCTTTCTTTCTTTCTCTTTCAACAATTAAATAAGTAAATACAGTCTTTGCAATAATCTACTTCAGTTAGAGTGCCTGCTAATTAACTTAGTGGATGGAAATACCCTGAATAGTCTTGCATATTTTGGTACCTTTGAAAAGATATTTCATTCTTTACCTAATAGGGATGAATGACCTAAAAGTTACAATACATAATAAGTATTTTAATTTAGTATCTGTTTATTGATGTCTTCCCACCCATAGTTCCCTAACGTAAACTCTGCAGTGCATGTTTTCAGCTATTTATCATCAGCGGATAGGCAAATACCTGACATATTAAGTACTTCTTTTTTTTTTTAATGTTTATTTATTTTTGAGAGAGAGACAGATCGTGAACAGGAGAGGGGCAGAGAGAAAAGGAGACACACAATCTGAATTAGGCTCCAGGCTTTGAGCTGTCTGCAGGGTCAGAAGCAATGCTCAAACTCGTGAACCCCGAGATCATTACCTGAACTGAAGTCCGATGTTTAACTGGCTGATCCACTCAACACTACTTAAGTAGTTCTTAAATATTGATTGAACTCATAGATACAATTTTAACTGAGATTTAAAACTACATTAAAATGAAAAAAACACATTAAAATGAAATTGTAATGAATTATGCATTATTTGATAATGCTGTAAACCTACTCATGTGATTTATTTTTCTTATATTTTATGTCCTAAAGATCAATATCAGAATAACACCAAGTCATGTATGTAGTCTTGGGCTTCTATGGATACAGACTATCTACATTGAAAGAACTTGTTATAGTTTTAATTACTTATTTCTGGCAAAATCAAAGATCAGGTGTTTGGTTTCTTTTTGGCAATAATTGTGGGCATGCATATCTGGTATAAAAATAAAGCACAATATTTGTTTAATATTTAAAATTTTCTATATTTATCAAATAATTAAATTAGTACAGAACTAAGGTGTCTATTGTTATTTGTTAAGTGTGTGTCAATACCATAAGTGGCAACAAATGTAATAATAAAATCAAATGGATTTGTTTCACAAACCTCTTAAATTAACCTCCATTTTGATGTTTTATTAGGAATAGACAATACCAACTAGTCATATTATTTCTGAATACTCAGAGTTTGGGATAGTATAAATTCTATTTTTTTTTACTAAAAATAGTTAAATTAATAGTTTATTCTTCTGCATACTCATTTTAGTGCTATGCTATAAAAGGTATCTATATTCCAAACATATTTAAAAACATTAAAATAAAGCAGAAACAGAAGAAATTATATTTATAAAAATACTGTATATTTTTAAAAGAGTTAACATATTATCTTTAAATGATCACAGCATTAGTAGTTTTACAGGTGAATAATGTGCAGTAGCAAATTCATCCAAGAGCAATTCATCATGTCATTGAAAAACACATGAATTGTTGTCATGTCTCCTATTATTCTGATCCAGTGTGGGTCCTTCATATGAAGCAGAGTTATTGATTCATTCATTCACTCATGTTACTGAGTAACATCCTGGGTTAGAATGTGAATAAAACATATATGGATACTATTGTTCTGGGAAGACACATAATAAAATGCCTGCCTTCACAGTGTGATTTTAAGCTCCAAGTAAAATGTTAGCATGTCACACAAATTAGTACATTGATAGCATATTTTTTTTAACTGTTTGAAGCCCAACAAAGTTGGGGTTAAATGATTGTCATTGTGGTTATAATATCTATTATCTTAATGAAACTGAGTTGAAATCATGGTTATGCTACAAATATGTACCTAATACTACAATATACCTAATACCCTGTGAATTTGCAACAGTCAGCCTCATTTATGTGGTAAAATTAAGTGGGTTTAATCACTATTACTTTGACACCTTTAAAGCATAAAATAATTAATATGTGGGAACACACACATGTACCCAGTATGTAATTAAA
Source organism: Herpailurus yagouaroundi (assembly GCF_014898765.1). Lineage (NCBI taxonomy): Eukaryota > Metazoa > Chordata > Mammalia > Carnivora > Felidae > Herpailurus > Herpailurus yagouaroundi. Next base: position 116,452,994 of record NW_024412376.1, on the reverse strand, counting down.
AAAACAAAACAAAACAAACAAACAAACAAAAAAAAAACCACACAGGCTCAGGTCTACTCTCCAGCTATGTGATCCTGAGATAATCTATTTTCTTCCAGATATTCTCTAGCTATGTGATCCTATGATATTTTATTTTCTTGAGTTTATGCATTTGTACATTTTCTAAAGTGCCTATACTACATGTTATTTCCTTTAAAAAGATTGAATACAGTTCTCCAGGGTGCGTGATGAGCACTGGGTGTTGTATGTAAGGGATGAATCACCGAATTCTACCTCTGAAATCAATATTGCACTGTAAATAAGCCAATTAAAATTTAAAGTAAAAAACAATAAAAATTAAAAGAATATTGAAAAAAAGGCTATTTGTAACAGAAATGATCAGTTAGGCCAATTTAAAATTAAGAATTTCAGGGCACCTGTGTGGCTCAGTCAGTTGTGTCAGACTTCGGCTCAGGTCATAATCTCACAGTTCGTGGGTTCGAGCCCCGTGTTACACTCTGTGCTGACAGCTCAGAGCCTGGAGCCTACTTCGGATTCTGTGTCTCCCTCTCTCTTTGACCCTTCCTTGCTCATTCTCTCTCTCTTTCTCTTTTACTCTCTTTCTCTCTCAAAAATAAATAAACAATTTAAAAATAAAATAAAATAAAATAAAATAAAATAAAATAAAATAAAATTAAATTAAATTAAATTAAATTAAAATGAAGAATTTCTGGGGGTGCCTGGGTGGCTTAGTCGGTTAAGCATCTGACTCTTGACTTAGGCTCAGGTCATGATCTCACTGTGAGAGCGAGCCCCGCATTGGGCTCCCTGCTAACAGTGCAGAGCCTGCTTAGGATTCTCTCTCTCCCTCTCTCTCTGCCCCTCCACCTCTTGTGCTCTATCTCAAAATAAATAAAATAAACTTTAAAAAATAAAATGAAGAATTTCTATTTGTCAAAGTTATTCATAGGAAGAAAATGTAATCCACAAAATGAAAAGATATAATTACCATATACATAACTGATGAAAGATTCATATCCAGAATTTATAAATGAATCATTCAAATCATTAATAAAAATGCATAAAGCCCAATATAGAAGTGGGCAAAAGACTTCCATATTTATCCCACCAAAAAGAAAAGATAAATGGTCGATGAATCATTGAAATACATAAAAATGTTCTCAATCCCATTAGTAATCAGAAAGGCAAATAAAAAATAGCTATCAGAGATTATTAGACACTGATTAGACGGCCAAAATTGAAATGTCTGCCAACATTGTTATAAAAATGTTAATTCTCTTTAATTTTTAGAGTGCAAACTAGCAAAAACACTCATTTATAGTAAAATCAGATGAATTTATAACCTATTAACCCAGAATTGCACTTTCTTATGTAGCTTCAAATAATTCATGCATTTAGTGTACATGGATACACATAAAAGAGTATTCAGAGTAACATTGTAACTTACAGCTGGAATCCAGCTCTCCATCTGCAGCACAATGGCTAAACCGCAGTCAAAGCTAACAATTTAATGTTACCCAGCAAAGAAAGCAGCAGAATAGAGCTAGTTACAAAATATGGGCAAATCTAGCAAACAGATGTTTTTTACTGAAAAAAGCAAGTCAAAAAAATACATAGTGTAATTCCATTTATATAAATTCCAAAACAGGATAAAGTACTTTATTTAAGAATTTATACTTAGGTGATAAAATGTAAAAGAAAGCCAACAAAAAAATCAGGATATCAGTTTGCTCTAAATGGGGGAGAAAGGTCATGATCATGGCTTCTGGCAATGTTCTATTTCTTGACCTGGGTGGTGAATATATGCATGATCTTTTTGTTCGGTGTAGTATACATTTTAATGTTATGCATCTTTATGTATGTGTTACATGTCAAAACAAGTAAAAAGTGTTTAAAACCTGATTCAGTAAATAAACTTCACGATAAATTTCTTAAAGACTTAAATCCTTTCAATTCAAAATAGCAATTAATACATCTTTTTCCCTCACTATATAACCACACCTAAACTTTTCAGTTTCATGTTTTGCTCACATTGATCAGGAGCTGTCCAGACCATGTCTTGTCTTGAACAAGCCAAGGCTTCCCTTGGGGCATTCTTCAGCCCCTCTCTTTACTAAATCTGATTCTTTCCTACAGTCTAACTTACCCCTCATAAACCTTATGAACCTCCAATTTTGTATATGCTCTAGTATCTCTTGCAGTATTCACATTCAAAAAAGTCACTTACCTCTGTAGATCTATTCAATTATGAAGATTGCTGCCAAGAACTGTGACTTAATCATTATCTCCTCTGCCTAATTTGTAGCTGGCTTTTATGGCACTGGGTCCAGAAAAATCTGAAATCCTTTACCTAGCAAGGTTAGTTTGCTTTATCAAGAAAACAATATATTTTTCAAGAAAATAGATCAATATAGCTGTACAACTTTCTAGATAGTTGCATATCTGCCATACAGGGGAATGAGGTTTGGCTGTAGGTCTGTGATCCAAACTAGACTGACTTACCCTCCATTTGCCTAAGGAAGCAACATGAATTCTGTGACTCTGAACCATTCAGACTATTAACACTCCGCAATTTAAGGCAAAGGATTGAAAGAATTGGAATGATTTAGATATTATTTGGATTTAGAGTTAAATAGTAAATACGGATAATATGAAATTAGTTACTCGTGTCTCTAGGCATTTTAAAACAGGAATCATAGGATAATTATAGGGATGAAAACATTGTCTTGGTTAGAAAGTAGAAGCATTACTAAGTCTAGAAGATTCTAAAACACCAGAAGTGTTTTCTTAATATTAGAAAGCTGAAATCAGAAAAACAAGGGTAAGAAAAATTGTGTGGATGGAAGGAGGGTACTTGTAAGCATAATATGACCTTTCAGACAAAAGGTGACTGAGTTACTTCCATATATTCAGGCACAGAGCACACACTTATGAACAGCATTATCAAAGAGAACTGGGAAAGCCTACAGCAAAAATTCATCAACAGATGCCCTACTCTGTTCAAATCTTTAGATTTTTTTTAGGTAGTATTATATTTATGTTTAACATATGTATTATTATACAGTATGCTATATGTTAAATATATATTATTTTATATAAAATGAATTTAACAAAATAAAACAAAACAACAACAAAAAACCTTTTAGGTAGAGTTTACACATAAAGCTTATTTTCTGAGGTTGAGAAAAGAGAAGCTTGTAATACGAAATAATTACTAAATTATCCTATATAGATTGTTCCTTTATGATTTCAAGTTTAATAGTAAATTTACTATTCATAATCATTTATTCCATATCTTTTTTCAAATTTTTATTAAAATTCCAGTTAGGTAACATATACTATAATATTGGTTTCAGGAGTAGAATTTAGAGATCATCACTTACATACAACACCCAGTGCTCATCATAAAAAGTGCCCTCTTTAATATTCATCACCCATTTAGCCCATCGCCCACTTACCTCCCCTCCAGCAACCCTCAGTTTGTTCTCTATCTTTTAAGAGTCTCTTATGGTTTGCTTCCCTCTCTCGCTCCCTTTTTTTTTCCCTTCCCATATGTTCATCTGTTTTGTTTATTAAATTCCACATACGAGTAAAATCATTTGGTATTTGTCTTTCTCTGATTGATTTATTTCATTTAGCATAATACATTCTAGTTCTATCCATGTCATTGCAAATGGCAAGATTTCATTCTTTTTGATAACTGAGTAATATTCCATAGTAATATATGATGCCACATTTCTTTATCCATTCATCGATCAATGGACATTTGGGCTATTTCCATAGTTTGGCTATTGTTGATTATGAATAGAGAAAGAATGTGCCTTGAGGCTTAGCTGACATAATTTTAAGCTAAAGTATTCAAATATTAATTTAAAACTTGAGGAAAAATATTTGACTCCAAACATATTTATGTGAAATTATCTAAAGGGTATATATATAGTAAGGCATATTTCAATGAGATACATCTTGAAAAACCCTATCACACTGGGTCATTTATTCTAATAGATCTTTATCTTACAACTTGATTAAAAATACATACTTTGTGCCAGCTCCTTTGCCTAGTATTATAAATTTGATTTAATTTCCTTCAAATTAAAAAACATATCCTTTGACTTGACACCTCTTTCAAGCACCTTTCTTTCTATTCTCTTTTTGTTGCATCAGTCATTCAGAGTCGTTATATTTGCTGTCTTTGCTTGCTTCTTGCCATTCTCTCTTAAACCACTCCATCTGTTTCCTTCTATCCACTAACACTAAATATCCAGGCCATATTTGACCTCAACATAAGAAAACTTCTTTCTTTCCTTTTCTTTTCTTCTCTCTTTCTTCCATTTTTCCTTCCTTCCTCTCCCTCTTTACCCTTCCTTCCTTCCTTCCTTCCATCTCTCCTGCCTCCCTCTCTCTCTCTCCCTTCCTCTCCTTCTCCCTCTTTCTTTCTTTCTTTCTTTCTTTCTTTCTTTCTTTCTTTCTTTCTTCCTTGTTATGAGAACACTTAGGGTTTACCTTCTAAGCAAATTTCAAGTATACAATGCAATGTTATTAACTGTCATTACATTGTTGTATATTAGATCTCCAAAGCTTATACATCTTGCATACGAAAACTTTGTACCCTTAGGATAAAATTTTCACATTTCCCCTTTTCCCCATCCCCAACTGGACTCTTACTTCACACGATACACAAAATCAACTCAAAATGTATTAAAGACTTACACATAAAATCTGAAACCATAAATTTTGTAGAAGAAAACATTGTTTTGGGCAATAATTTTTTGGATATAACACCAAAAGCACAAGCAACAAAAGTAAAAAAAAGGACAAAAAGGATTACATCAAACTAAAAAGCTTCGGTCCCCTAAATTGCTAAATCATATTATCTAGCCACCTAATCCTCCTCAATGTATTAGTCTATTAGGAATTTCAAACTAAAAATGTGTCTAAAAATTACCTTCTTGTTTCCAAAACCCTAAATTCTTCAGCTTTCATATGCTTTATCATCTTAGTAAATTTTTCTCTTTTTTTCCTGTAGCTCAAGACAAAAAATCAGATAAATTTTACTTTTATTTATACTTATTCCCACATCCAATACATCAGCAAACTCTATTGGCTTCACCTTCAAAATCTGTCAAAACTTCAATAGTTTCTTACATTTTTCCATTGGACTATTTGGCCCCATTTTCTCTATACCATTTTTAAATGAACACGCTATATCTTATAATTAGTGGTGACTCACACGTCCTGTATCTCAATTTTAGCTGCTTTGGAAGACAAGTGCCTATCTTTTGTGCTATCTACTGGGTTTTCAAAGCATGTGTAATTTTCTATGTGCTGCCTTGATTATGTTTTATATCAGACCATCCCAAATATGGATCTTACTTTCAATATCTGTCAGTTAAATCATTTTCATATTAAGCTGTTAAGAAAAATAAAACTAGAAAATATTAATTTGATTTTTAGTTTGCCCTAGAAGAGTAGTTTATTATTTGGTGCATCAATCATTGAGTAACTTGAAAAATAATGATGACATACAGGCAACGTTTTATGTTGATGTTTGGTCTTTGTTTTTGCAAATTTACTTTCATTTGACACTCTTACTTCAGCATCTGTTTCTCTATTATGCATCTTATCTACTTTTCCATATTCCTGATCCCATTTACCTACAGTGAGTATATCAATATTTATTTAAATGTTAATTACCTATTTTGCCATTTAAATGCATATTTTTAACAGTGAATTTGGCCTAAATTTGAATTGTAGTCCAAACATGTGCTTCATTTTTAACATTTAACTTATGCAACTTCTTAATTAGCCACATAGTCTAGATAACTTTCAGATCCCTTAAAATTAGTTCTTTTCTAACTTAAAGTTTGGGCTTAAGATTTGATGAAATAGATTTTATTTTGTTTGAAATCAAGTTTAGCCGATTACACTTCAGTCACTTAAATATCAACACTTAACATTTTAAGAGAATCTATTTTTAATGTTTTAAACACAGAAATAAAGCTATTTTTGAGGTAGGAATTGCATGAAAAAAGAAGGCTGGTGTTTATTGTACAGCCTACCCAAATCACATCAAATCTGAGTTTTGGAACAAATGGAAATATCAGAAGTAGAAACTACATTAAAGAATTCCATGAGGATTGGGTATCTGAATAATAGAAAATGCTATTTTGTGGTCTAGATGGCTAATACATCACGTTTGGGGAAACGGGTTTTTGAGTTTCTATGGAAAATAAATTGTGGTTCTGACATATTTAATACTTATCTTAACGTCATATCATCATATTTATGATTTGTAGTTTTTTTTTTTATCAGAAGGAAATAGCAACATGGACAGTGCTTCAGACTTTACATAGGCAGCACCAGCATTAGTGAAGCAACATCCTTATGAACCTTTGAGTGTCGTAGTAGTTTGCTAGAACTGCCTTAAGAAAATATCACAAACTGAGTAGCTAAACAACAAAGATTTATTGCCTGACAGTTATGGAAGCTAGATGTCCAAAGTCAAGGTGTTCCCGCAGGCTTGGTTCCTTCTGTGGTTTGTGAGGGAGAATATGTTCTATGTCGTTCTCCTAGCTTCTGGTTTCCTGGCAGTCGTTGTGGCCCCTTGGCTTATTGATGCATCACATCTCTGCCTTCACGTGCAAATTGTGTTCTTTTTGTGTGTGCATGTCTGTATCTAACTTTCCTTTCTATAAAGATGCCAGTAACATTGTATTAGGGGCCCATCCTCCTCCAGTATGGCCTTATCTTAACGAATTGCATCTGCAACAATGCTGTTTTCAAATAAGGTCACATTCTGAGTTACTGGGGATAAGGGTTTCAACATAGAAGTTTTAGAAGTGTACAATTTGTGATGCTAAATTTTACGTGTCAACTGACTGTGTTACAGAGTGCCCAAATATTTGGTTAAACATTATTCTGGGTGTTTTTTGTTTGTTTGTTTGGTTGGTTGTTTTTTAAATTATTTTTTTTTTAATTTTGTAATGTTTTATATTTATTTTTGAGACAGAGAGAGACAGAGCATGAGCGGGGAGGGGCAGAGAGGGAGGGAGACACAGAATTGGAAACAGGCTCCAGGCTCTGAGCTGTCAGCACAGAGCCCCACACGGAGCTCGAACCTGTCAACCACAAGATCATGACCTGAGTCAAAGTTGAAGACCAACCGACTGACCCACCCAGGCACCCCTTCTGGGTGTTTTTGAGAGTTTTTTTGCTGATGAGATTAATATTTAATTGGCACACAATAAAGCAGATTGCTATCTGCAATGTAGGTGGGCCTTAATCCGATTCCACTGAAAGCCAGAATAGTATAAAATGTTGAGTAGGAAAGAATTGTTTCTCTTTGCCTATCTTTGGGTAGGTTATGCTACCTTTAGACTTAGACTAGGACTGGAACTACACCATCAGCAATTTTGGTTCTCAGACCTTCCTTTGGACTTGTGAATTGTACCATGGGCTCTCCTTGGTACTCAGCTTGATAAGTACAAATACTGGGACTTGTTAGACTCCATAATCATGTAAGTCAATTTCTTAACAAGTAAATATGTGCGTGTATGGGTGTGTGTGCAAACATAGACATATGTATCCTATTGATTCTCTTTCTCTGGAGAACACAGACCAATGCACAGTTTAACCTGTAACAAAGTGTCATGTACATAACATCTGTCCTCAGAGTTATGTCTTCCTGCTAAATTAGTAAAATCTCACAGACCCTGTGCCAGAGAGTAAATAAGAATGGTTAAGAACTCTTTTAGGTATTCTGAACAAAGGAAAATTAACTATAAAATTATGCTATGAGCTTTTGCTAGAATGCAGTTTATTCCTCATGTAGAAGCAGATGACTTCATAATTTGAGAAGATTTATGCTACTAATTATGGAAGTAGGTGTTGAACACAAAAGAAATTATGCAACAAAAAATGCTGAATAAATAAGTTTGAAATAAATAATAGTTTCAAGTTAAAAAACAGTTTTGTAAAATATTCCTAATTAGAAAGTCCAAGTTTATTGTGTGCGTAAGAAGACATCAGAATAATGATTAACACTTTTGGAAAAGGCTGTGGAAGAAATAAGACCATACTACATAATCTTTTAAATATCTATGACAAAGTCTGTGAGGATATTTATACACAAAAAAATCTGTAAATAGCTAAGGTATGTAAGGGTTTGCTTTTAATAGTTTTCATTTTTTTCTTTTTATACTGAGGCAATAATTTAGTTATATACACAAACAAAAAGTGTTATTTCCATATTACATCAAAATGGTGTTATTTTTTAATACTTGCATAACGCACCATTACCTGCCTTACTTCTCAGCTGTTTTTTACTTTGCACGTAATGATTGCATGTGATTGTTTACCATGATGGCCTTTCAGGATTCACTTTTCATTACAGACTGCTGTAGCATAGCAGAACCATCTTTAATTGACTCAGTAAACACTAAGATTATTTTTATTGTTTTCTTAGGAGATATTTGGTGAATCCTGACAGAAACTTTATGATTGTCTGATACTTCCAGATGTAATTAAACAGCATTTGTTCTAATAAAGATCCAAATTCATCATAGATTATCTTGTCCATGTTAATTGTGGATACTTATTATAGAGTTTCTTAAATTCTAATTTAAAAAAAATTGCTTCTCAACAGCAACTAAATCAAAAGTAATAAAGAAAAGCACCATTTTTCTAAAATTGTGGAAAAATTGGGTAGGCATAAATAAAAAAAAAAAAAAAAAGCAAGCTAGAATGAGAGGTTTATTTGTACCCAAGAAATTGGGTACAATTTCTTGAAAAAGGTTAAAAACAAGTGGATAAAAGTGCCCTTTACCAAATGTTTCTCTTTACTGCTTTTAATGACAGCTATATTTTTGTCTCTTCATACCTTTGGTGTTTTTAATTGGCTGTCAGTGTTATTTCCGTACATCTGAAGAATGCAAGGAAGTGTCAAGCTCTCCTCCTTGAACTTAGAAATAAATTATTATTTTACATAGTAAAAATATTTAATAAATTCAGAATACAACAAAGCTTTCAATCTTCAGAAAAATGTTATATTGCTGCAGTCCTGTTGCAGAAGTACACAAGGGCAAGAAATACACTGGTTGTTGTCAAGAGGCAACCAACGAAAGCCACTGTAGGTATATTAATATTTTATTTAGTTCTATGCTTCCTTATTCTCCTCTTTTTGTTGGAGTCAATTATAATGCTATGATGTCTTTAACTCTTCTGTGGCTATCCGCTATTCAGTTCCACATACATCTGTTGCAGATAATGGGAATTAATATACTCAACTCTCATTTCCACACCCTTCTAGACTTTATTTCATTTAAAGATTATGCAGCCCGTACATGAATGTTCATAGCGGCTTTATTCACAATAGCTAAGAAGTGAAAACAACCCAAATGTCCTTCAATGGGTGAATGGTAAAACAAATTGTAGTACATTCATAACATGAAATACCACTCACCAATATAAAAAACCAAAGTATTGATGCAACAACTGAGATGGATGACAAAAGTATTATGCTATGTAGAAAAAAATGCCAATTCTCTAAGGTTACCTACTGTGTGATTCCATTTATATAATATTTTGAAATGACATAATTTTGGAAATGGAGATCAAATTAGTGGGTACCAAATTATGAACAGGGGGAGTGGGTGGGAGTAGCTGTACAAGGGTATAAAAGAGATCTTTGTGGTAACGAAATGTTTTGGGACATTGTATCAATGTCAGTATACTGGTCCTGTTATTGTAGTACAGTTTTGCAAGATGTTATTGTGGTAAATTATAAAGTGTACAAAGCATGTCTCTATTATTTTTACAACTGCATGTGAAAGGTTCTGGACCACAGTTCCAATGTGTGGGTGAAGGATCTCTCCCCCATACAACCAAGCACTGCCCCGGACACCAGCTAGGTGTCCTACAATACAACTCAATTCTGACACTACCTAGATATAGCATCAGATTCCACAGATAAAGGGCTCAGTCCTATAAGACTATCTCCCCGACCTCCACTTCAGATGCCAATCGTAAATCCAAATTGTCACCTGTGCTTCTGACAACTGGCTATAGATCAGAGATTCCAACATCCCCATCCTCAGTTTCAATTAATTTGCTAGAGAGGCTCACAGACCACAGAAAAACATTTTACTTACTAGATTGCTGGTTTATTATGGAAGGATATAACTTACAAAGAGCCAGATGGAAAAGATGCAGGGGTGCCTGGGTGGGTTGGTGGGTCAAGTGGCCGGCTCTTGATTTCAGCTCAGGTCATGATCTCACAGTTTGTAGATTGAGCCCTGCATCAGGCTCTGCTCTGACAGTGGGGAGCCTGCTTGGGATTCTCAATCTCCCTCTCTGTCTCTCTGTCTCTCTGTCTCTCTCTCTCTGCCTCTCCCCCATTCACACATGCATGTGGGCTCTCTACGTCTGTCTCTCCAAATGAAAGAAAGAAAGAAAGAACGAAGAAAGAAAAGATGATGGAATAGGATATGGGGAAAGGATATGGAGCTTCCGTGTCCTTTCCAAGCATGCTGCTCCTCCCCAATCTCCATGTGTTCACCGACCCAAACACTCTCCAAACCCTGTTCTTTTGGGTTTTTTATGGAGGCCTCCCTTCATAGCTTTGACAGGTAAAATCATTAGCCATTGGTGATTGATTCAACCTCCAGCCCCTCCCCCCTCTTTCCTCCCAGAAATCGGGGTGTAGGACTGAAAGTTCCAATCCTTTATTCATGATTGGCAACCAGCAACTGGCAACCAGCCCCTGTGTTCAGTTGCTTTCCAACGTCACATCATTAACATAAACCCACTTGTGGAGGAAAGGGGCTTGTTATGAATTACAAGATACCCATTCCGCCTTTATGATTTCAGGATCTGAGAACAGAGACCAAATATTATGACAAAAGATGTCCCCATAGTTCAGGATGTACATACAGTTCAGGAAATTCCAAGGGTCTCTTATAAATCACAAGATCACAAATCTATAAAGAGCTCACCAAACTCCACACCCGAAAAGCAAATAACCCAGTGAAGAAATGGGCAGAAAACATGAATAGACACTTCTCTAAAGAAGACATCCGGATGGCCAACAGGCACATGAAAAGATGTTCAGCGTCGCTCCTTATCAGGGAAATACAAATCAAAACCACACTCAGGTATCACCTCACACCAGTCAGAGTGGCCAAAATGAACAAATCAGGAGACTATAGATGCTGGAGAGGATGTGGAGAAACGGGAACCCTCTTGCACTGTTGGTGGGAATGCAAATTGGTGCAGCCGCTCTGGAAAGCAGTGTGGAGGTTCCTCAGAAAATTAAAAATAGACCTACCCTATGACCCAGCAATAGCACTGCTAGGAATTTATCCAAGGGACACAGGAGTACTGATGCCTAGGGGCACTTGTACCCCAATGTTCATAGCAGCACTCTCAACAATAGCCAAATTATGGAAAGAGCCTAAATGTCCATCCACTGATGAATGGATAAAGAAATTGTGGTTTATATACACTATGGAATACTACGTGGCAATGAGAAAAAATGAAACATGGCCTTTTGTAGCAACGTGGATGGAACTGGAGAGTGTGATGCTAAGTGAAATAAGCCATACAGAGAAAGACAGATACCATATGGTTTCACTCTTCTGTGGATCCTGAGAGGCTTAGCAGGAACCCATGGGGGAGGGGAAGGAAAAAAAAAAAAAAGAGGTTAGAGTGGGAGAGAACCAAAGCATAAGACACTGTTGAGAACTGAGAACAAACTGAGGGTTGATGGGGGGTGGGAGGGAGGAGAGGGTGGGTGATGGGTATTGAGGAGGGCACCTTTTGGGATGAGCACTGGGTGTTGTATGGAAACCAATTTGACAATAAATTTCATATATAAACAAAAAATAAATAAATAAATAAATAAATAAATAAATAAATAAATCACAAGATCACAGATTGTTAGTGTAGGGTGCTGACAATACAGACTCCATGTTGGCCCTCCATCTTCTTAATGCCCACATAACGGCTTCCCTCCGGGCTGTACCCTCCAGGACTCCTGGAGGTTGATGCATGCCCAAGCTGCAATGTGGGAAGGTTTGACCTGTTCTTCCTTCAAGTGGAGCACAGAAGGACCCAGTTTAGATAACTAGCAGAGAGAACTGGCACACAGATGGTGTCCCTTTTCATAACTACCCTTCGACCTTGCCACAATGCTCCTCATTCTATGTAAGCTGTGAGTTAATGTCTGCACAGGGCAAAGAATAGCTGTGCAGCATCTGGATCATTGCCGGCCCGATCCCCCCTCAGTAAGTTATTCTCAATAAAACTCTGTGTAAACAGTGTGGAGTGGCTGGCCTTGTTTGGTTTCAAAGTGCCTTCTCAGTCTGGAGGATACTTCATTGTCCTTAATCCACATTTGACAGTTATGCTACAGTTATCTCAAAATGCATTATTATTTTTTCAAAATTTAAAAATTATTAAGAATTTTTACATACAAGTATTTTATTTCCCAGACTATCTTACACTTTGAAGTGTCCATTTCTAGCAAATAGGTTATAGGTGAACATTCCTAGAAAAATATCCTTTCCACTTTGACCTTTTGTAGTTTTTTGTTTGCACCCTGAAATGGCTTAACCTTCAAAAAACCAAACTGGAGCCATCTTTAAGGTAAGAGGGCAGGAAAACAGGAAATGTATGATTTGCTAAATACAATAAACACCTTGCTGTTCATATTGCTACAGGTTTTGTTTGTATTTTAAACCATACGCTTTGTTCTTTTTTCTTTTTTTTTTTTTATTTTAGAGAGTGTGCATGCAAGAGGAGAGGAGCAGAGGCAGAGAGAGAGAGAGAGAGAGAATCTTTTTTTTTTTTTAATGTTTATTTATTTTTGAGACAGACAGAGACAGAGCATGAACGGGGGAGGGTCAGAGAGAGAGGGAGACACAGAATCTGAAACAGGCTCCAGGCTCTGAGCTGTCAGCACAGAGCCCGATGCAGGGCTCGAACTCATGGACCACGAGATCATGACCTGAGCCAAAGTCGGCTGCTTAATCGACTGAGCCACCCAGGTGCCCCGAGAGAGGGAGAATCTTAAGGAGGCTCCGTGCTCACTTGCGGAGCCCAATGCAGAGTTTGATCCCAGAACCGTGGGATCATGACCTGAGCCGAAATCAAGAGTCGGGCACTCAACTGACTGAGCCACTCAGGCACCTCTGTAGGTTCTATTCTTATTCAGGTATGGTGAGACCAGAGATTAGGAGGTGATTGCCACTGCAATGATAGTTCGGCATTCATAGTTCTTAGGGGAGCAGAGAGCATGCTATGCCACACAAGGGACAAGGAAGCACCAGCGTCAGTCAGGAGGCCTAGGAATTAGTGGAAAACATGGGAAAGGGCCTTTATTGTGGTTTTCAATAAAGGGTAAGTAAGTTTAGGATTGGTTAAGTTGAATAATTTTAGCAGGCTCTGGGATAGGAGTTTTCCCCAGTTGCCTGGCACTTACCCCTGGGGTGATTAGGATGATAATGGGCAAGTAAAGAGCCCTATATATGAGGCAGTTGGGAGTATATGGGCTCTAACTGGTTAGTCTGAACATGAAAGGTATGCTCCAAGAGGAGTCACTTGTTACCTCTGGGAGTTAACTATCTCTGGGAGGAGCAATCCTTCAAGGTCATCAAGGCCTCGTATATCACAGCATCAGACACATGGTTAATACAGTTTGTTTATTTTGTTTTTGTTATTGTTTTGTTATGTCTTTTTTTAATAGCCAAATATAATGTCTGTTTTTAACAATGGGGATATTAAGATAGGAAATGCTTTTTAATTGTTCTGAATTGTAATAGAATTACATTCCAGATTAGTTTATTTGGAAATCATAAACTGATAGAATTATATTCCAGAGCAGTTTGGATTATGATAATAGTTTGGGTCACTATAATCATCCTGATTCACATCTTTCACTGAAGGCATAGTATATGTAGAGTTGGGTCGGAGCAGAGCAATCAAATGTGCCAAAGTTTGAAAAGACTCCTTTATGTAAATATTATTATTAAGAGACAAATAAGAATTTAAGCAGAAGATGACAAACACAGTTTTGATAGTGTTTTTAAAATTTTTCAGGGGCACCTGGGTGGCTCAGTCGGTTGAGCGTCCTACTTCGGCTCAGGTCATGATCTCACAGTTCGTGAGTTCGAGCCCCATATCGGGGTCTGTGCTGACAGCATAGACCCTGAAGCCTGCTTCAAATTCTATGTCTCCCTCTCTTTGCTCCTAACCCGCTCATGCTCTGTCTCTCTCTCTCCTTCAAAAAATAAATAAAAAAAGTATTTAAAAAAATTAAAAAAAAATTTTTCCATAAAGATCAAAATAATTTATTTTTTTATGTTTATTTATTTTTGAGAAAGAGACAGAGTGTGAGTGGGGTAGGACCAGAGAGAGAGGGAGACACAGAATTTGAAGCAGGCTCCAGGCTCCGAGCTGTCAGCACAGAGCCTGATGAGGGAGTTGAACTCACCAACTGTGAGATCATGACCTGAGCTGAAGTCGGACGCTTACCGACTGAGCCACCCAGGCGCCCCTAGATCAAAATAATTTAGACAAAAACTGAAAGGAGGAAATATTATAAATGTGAAAATTAAGTCAGTAATATAATTATTTTAATGATAATAATACAGTCACAACAGCGACACCTATTACTACATTTTGATGATTATCAGCTACTCCACTCAAGCTTTAAACACATTATCCTAACTTACAAAACAAAACTGCTTTTCTACAAATGAAAATATTCTTATCAGACTGTCCCCAGAATGAGATGCAAAATTCCAACATTCACTAGATCATATCTGGAATATAAATTCTCCATTGAACTCAGGAACATCTGAATATCTTGTTATCTAAATGCTACATTATTAATTTATTCCTCAGTCTAATACATATAAAATAAAGGAAGTAGGAGAGAGAATAAAAAATATTAAATACCAATAAACACCAATGTAAATATGGATAGACAGATAATGTAAGTTACCAACAGAAATTTGAATTGAAATACACACACATATACGTAAAAATCAAGGAAGATAAGATGCATACTACTACTGTCCTCATTGCTATAGCTGATTACAGGGTTGCTATCGTATAATTGGTACTTGTAACTTTCATTTTTCACTTAGGTTCCCTATTTCGTTTACCTTCGGCCATAATTTTCTGCCATGATCTTAGCAGGTTGGATTTTTGTTTTATTTTACTATTTATGTATTTGAGATTTATTTGGTGTGGCACAAAATTTCATTCTTGAATTTCTGCATTCTTTTGATTTGGTTGCTGTGATATTCTATTAATTTTGGTATTAGATAGACATCAGAAAATAAAAGGTGCCTTTCAAATCCCTTGGACTCTAGACACTGACCCAGCCCTATTTTTTTTTAAGTTTATTTATTTATTTTGAGAGAGAGAAAGAGAGAGAGAGAGCGAAAGAGAGAGTGAAGAGAGCAGGGAAGGGTCAAAGAGAGAGAAATTCAAAGCAGGCTCTGGCTGTCAGGTGTAGGGCTCAATCATAAACCGTGAGATCATAACCTGAGCAGAAATCAAGAGTCACATGCTTAATCAACTAAGCCACCCAGGCACCCTGACCCAGCTCCTGTTTCTATGTGCAATCTGATTCTACCTTGTTAATCAAGATCTATGATCCCACTCAATTAAAAGAAAAAAAAAAGAAAAAAGAAAAAAAAAAAAAAAGAAACACCCTTCTTTAACTCTCAGTTCATATTACAAGGAGCTCAAAATGTTCAAGTGTAAATAAATGTCATTTCTAATTCAACCTGACTACCATGTGTGTCCGTCCTGGTGAAAACACTGCTCTTTTGGTCAACAAGATCTCCTAGCAAGCAAAACTCAAAGTAGCAGACATAGAGAGCAAAAATTTTACTAATGACTCATTAGGTATAATAGTGAGAGGAACCATTTCCCAACTCTATCCCATGATTCCCAAATTCACGAATTCTGTCTACAGGAAAAACGCTCTTTATTGGTCTCTGATTCAGTATTGCATCTTGTGAGTTGAGATGCTCTCCTTTCATAGTTTGCTTCCAAACATGTGTTCTGAGTTGTCTGTGGGCTACACTGTAAGTTAAGGGGCTTCTTGGAAATGTATATAGTGAGAACAATTGATTCCATGGAGATAAGCTCATATTAAAACAAAGCCATTTAGGGGCACCTGGGTGGCTCATTCGGTTGAGGGTCCGACTTCAGCTCTGGTCATGATCTCACGGTTCGTGGTTTTGAGCCCTGCATCGGGCTCTGTGCTGACAGCTCACAGCCTGGAGCCTGCTTCGGATTCTGTGTCTCCCTCTCACTCTGTCCCTCTCCCACTCGCGCTCTTTCTCTGCTTCTCAAAAATAAAGAAACATAATTTAAAAAATTTAAAAAAAAAAACACAAAGCCATTTATTGTGAAGTAACTTCCTTGATCAGAAACAATGTTGTGCATAACACCATGACAGTGAATAAGACATTCTTTAAGTCCATAAATGGTGGTACTAGCAGAAATATTACAGGAAGAGAACAAATCCTTTCAGAATATCTGTCTACTGCATTGATGTCCAAACTCTGCTCTGTCCCAGACAGAAAGGATCTGAAATACCACTGAGTGGCTAGTGGGCCTCTCTAGGGAATCATGCAATATTGGAGTTCAATCTTTGTCTTTAGTTTTGGCAGGATGGATACTAAGCAGTATCTGTAGTCAAGTAACTTTCTTATGTTTTCAAATGGCAAATAAAATTTTTAATAGTTGTGCTTTTGTTTCACAATTTATTTTACGTGGTTTAACCAGTTGTTGCTCACTCAACATTTCTTTTTTCCATTTTGTGTCTCACTTCAATAGCTGAAAATATTCATGATAGAGCTATGTGAAGTCCTATGGGTTTTTGGTAAAAAATATCTGTTAAAACCACAAATGTCATTTAAGGAATAAGGGAAAGTTAATGAGGAGGAGGAGAGGGGGGAGGCAGAAAAATAAGAGTTTACCTTTACTGAAATCTAAATGCTCTATTAACTAAACTCATTTATTTTTTGAAATAATTATACAACCAGGTATTATTGTAATTTCCCATTTGAGAAATTAGGAAAGTGTGGCAGAGAGAGACTGAGCAGCTTGGCCAAGATCATGCTTCATTTTCCCGATGGTAACATTAATCTCATAAAATGTAAATAGTGGGGAGGTAGTAGAATAGATATAGAAACCAAAGCTCTTTTTAATCTACTATCTTTCAGCCTAACACCACTGAACCTGATCAGGAAAAAGCTGAATGTGGTGGGAAAATTCTCTTAGACTAGATTCTTTCTGACCAGTTTTTCCATTAAAAAATATTCTCCCCCAACTTAATATGCATACCTTCCATTTCATCTTGTAATTCAGTTGTAAAACCATTAATCGTTACAGATCTAAAGTGATCATACCTAGGGAAATATTTGCTATATACCATCTTGGCGGAAATCTTCCCAAATACACACCAAAAAATGAAGCAAAGTAAGACCCCCACCACACTTTATCCCATTTGCCACCATTATTCACCTGGAACAATCCTCATCATTCCTTTTATCTTATCTTGTGCTATTTCCTATATGAACCTTATTCTCTTAGCCGATCAGGGATGAACACTTTTCCATATTGTACTATATGGTCCTGTACATATCTTTATTATACCAATAATCTCTTTATATGTCTGTCTAGTAAACTAGACAGGAAAAATGTTTTGGAAGGCATAAAAATGTCTGATACTTTTAATTAACAAAATATTTAATGAATTAGACCATATCTATACCCATCAAATAAATAGGAGTATAATTTATTAATGTCTTCCTTATCACAAATCTTATTCTCAAAGAAAATTTCCATATACATTGAAAGGAAGAGAACACTATTGTGAAAATAGAGAACAAATGTGTGTAAACTCCTCCACACATACACACAAGATGGCATACAAAAAGAAAATACTTCTTGCATCTGGATTCTTTTCCAGTTTCTGCTTGATTATAGTCCTTTTTCTGAGACCTGCCTCCATTTCTGCTTTTGGGTTTTTACAATTAATATTTCTGGGTGATGGTAGTAGTCATTCTCCTCCTTCCTCTACCTTTTCTTGTCTTGTTCTAGTTATTGCTCCTATTTATTTATTTATTTATTTATTTATTTAATTTTTTTTTAACATTTATTTTTCAGAGACAGAAAGTGAGCAGGGAGGGGCAGAGAGAGGGGGAGACACAGAATCCAAAGGAGACTCCAGTCTCTGAGCTGTCAGCACATAGCCCAACGCGGGGCTCGAACTCATGGACCATGAGATCATGACCTGAGCCGAGATCAGACACTTAACTGAGTTGTTACTCCTTTTTGGGCATCTGATTGTCAGTCAACTTTGTTCACATAATGTTTTTCAATGGCAAAGACATTTCCTCTGTTCCAGTCTTTTTTACTTGCTTTTGTAAGCACCAGGTTAGTTCCACAGTGACATTTGAGAAGGGGCTTTTTACCTATAACTACAAAGTCTAAAAGAAATGTTTTTTTTAAGGGGTCCTGTCAGTTGCCCCTATTCTGTTCTTAAAATGAATGAACACTTGTAAGTAGCAGCTCAAGTAAATACCTGACTTTAGATATGATTTCACATAGCTGCTGTGGACTATAATTTACAGTAAACTGGTCCCAAAGCAAAGTAAACCTTTTTAGCTTTCTTTTATATTTGATGCTTTTCAGAAGGTTGGATATTATGTGAATCAAAAATAGATTGCCATTGCTATAGCTTACATTTCTGCTCTTTAGTAATTCTTTTTAAAAATTAACTTCCTGAATAGATTGATAACTTATAAAATTTCCCTTCTTTGTTGGTTACGTTTTATGCATCTCATGGACACCATGACATATTTTCACCCAAAGTGGGACTCGAACTCACGAACTGTGACATCATGACCTGAGTTGAAGGCAGATGCTTAATGACTGAGCCACCAGGTGCCCTACTCATTTTCTAATACATACACACATTTTGAAAGGACACAATCTGGCCATTGTTGGTATGATCTAAAGTTTTTTAGGATCTACCTTATATCATAAAATAAGTAATATATCACAATGTAAAAAACAACAAAAGACCCAACTTTGCTCTATAGCTTTTCCCCCCAAATTCCTATTTTCTATTTCTATTTTCCCAAAAGTTTCTATATCTTCCTATTTTAGACCTAGGTCTGCAGGGAAATACCCAGGTGTTCTTGGACAAATGAAACAAGCTCTCAGTGTTTCACTTTCTTTAAATCTACAATAGGAAATTGGCTCAGATAATATTTAATAAGGCCTGTGAAGGTCTATCTGTCTTGAATTTAAAATAATTGATTTTAAAACATAATCTGTTAGGCTGAGTCCTTAACCAAATTAATAATTGGCATATCATGTTTCTTTTAAGAAACGGAGCATGATGATAAGAATTTAAAATAGTTCTTCTTTCAGGTCGTGCTGTTCCTTCATATAAATAGTTAACCAAAGTATATAATTTTATATAAACTTTTCTGTCTGTCATTAAACTTCTGAGACAACACATGACTTCAAACTGAAATCTTCGTACATAAAAAACATGCTTAAGTATAGGACTTCAAGCTGAATTCTCAGCATACCTCCATCCACTTAAGCCCCTGAAAGTTTACTTAGGAGTATAAAAACTGCATTCCTCTATTTAAAAAAATAATTAGAGGAGATCCACCCATGAAAATGAGGCTGGAACAAATTTCACAAACACAGTAAGGAGAGGGAGTATACAGATTCCAAAAAGGCAAGGAAAGCAACAGAAGAGGAAGTCAGTCAAAAGAGGGCTTCATTCCCACCAACAGTGCAAGAGGGCTCCCATTTCTCCACATCCTCACCAGCATTTTTAGTTTCCTGATTTGTGCATTTTAGCCACTCTGAGCAGTGTGAGGTGATATCTCAGTGTGGCTTTGATTTGTATTTCCTTGATGATGAGTGAGGTTGAGCATCTTTTCATGTGTCTGTTGGCCATCTGGATGTCTTCTTTGGAAAAGTGACTAATCATGTTTTCTGCCCATTTCTTCACTGGATTATTTGTTTTTCAGGTGTTGAGTCTGGTAAGTTCTTTATAGATTTTGGATACTAACTCTTTATCCAATATGTCATTTGCAAATATCTTTTCCCATTCCATAGGTTGGCAAACTGGTGCAGCCACTCTGGAAAACTGTGGAGGTTCCTCAAAAAATTAAAAATAGAACTACTCTATGACCTAGCAATAGCACTACTAAGAATTCACCCCAAGGAATACAGGAGTGCTGTTGCATTGGGGCACATGTAGCCCAATGTTTATAGCAGCACTTTCAACAATAGCCAAATTATGAAAAGAGCCTAAATGTCCATCAACTGATGAATGGATAAAGATGTGGTTTATATATACAATGGAATGCTACTTGGCAATGAGAAAGAATGAAATCTGGCCATTTGCAGCAATGTGGATGGAACTGGAGGGTATTATTCTAAGTGAAATAAGTCAGTCAGAGAAGGATACCGTATGTTTTCACTCATATGTGGATCTTGAGAAACTTAACAGAAGACCATTGGGGGAGCAGAAGGGGAAAAAATAGTCACAAACAGAGAGGGAGGGAGGCAAACTACAAGAGACTCTTAAATACAGAGACCAAACTGAGGGTGGATGGCGGTTGAAGGAGGGGGAAAATGGGTTATGGGCATTGAGGAGGGCACTTGAGATGAGCACTGGGTGTTGTATGGAAGCCAATTTGAAAATAAATTATATTAAAAAAAAATAAGACCTCAAATGAGGCTGATGAATCGTTATACACACCCATAGGAGCTCCAGACAGCGAGCATATCCATCAGAGATCATGAGCAATCACCTGGTGAATGAGACTCATGTTAATAAAAAAAGAATGACCAAGTCAGTCTGTCTCTGTCTCTGTCACACACACACACACACACACACACACACACACACACACTCACATGCATGCATGCATGCCTACTTATACCTACACACCCAAACACTAGGACATAAATAATTTAGAGAAAGGAAGAAAATATTAAAATGTGAAATTCCCAATTTGAATGAATTACTTTAGAATGATTTTCAGAAGCTGTTAAATGCATAGAACTAGAGACAAGTCCGAAAATTTTCAAAAATGAAGAAATTGATTTTCCATAAGAAATATAACTTCTGGTTTTGTTGTTGTTTACATTGAAAACATGAGATGAAAAATAAAATCAAGAAACCAGCTAAAAACATAACCATAGAAAATAAACACAAGAAAGAACATAGATAACGCATACAGAGTTCACTAGGGAGTTAAGCATTGCCCACTAGAAGTACCAGAAGGATAAGACAGATAAGGGCAGCTGTATAACAACTGCAAGGGCATACCAAGTGCTAAACACAAAGAATGAAAAAAAAAAAGATGAAGACTCACATCTATGTTCTTTCTTAGTATCTGACTTGTTAATATACACATATATGACTTGATAAAAGTAAATTTCATTAAATAAATATTAATGTAGCAGGCTAACCTTCAAAAGCAAGGCAAAGCAATCTACAAGTTGCACATATGTAAATTAATTAGCTCTATATTAAGTGTCACATAGATGTTAGGGCTTTATCTGAAGTAATGAAGAAATATAAAAACAAATCTTTTCCACTGCCTTCAAATAGTTCTGGTTTTCATTACATGACTCTTAAAGTATTAATGTATCAAAAGGAAAAAAGAAACAGTAGCCATTAAACATGGAGAAAACAAGGGATATGAGAGAGGAAAGCTGAAGGGATTCCATTAGAAAGGCTCTGTCTCTGCTGGTTTTCTGTTAGACCCCATTTCCTCATGTTCCATATTTTGCCTCTGAATAAGCCAAATAAGCTATGTTCTGACATCAACAAGGAAGCAAGGAAGTTAATCATTCTCTGACTTTTGTCCTAGGCCCCAAACACCTGATAACACCTAAGAGCCAGATCTCAAATATGTTTCAAGACATTAGCTTCAAACAAAACTTGGTTAATGACATCCATACCCCTACTTTTGGTAATTTAAGGATTAACACCTATTGTTCACCTGACAGTCTCCTTTGATTGGACCCTACCCTGATTATCTGGAGGAATGAGTACCCTAGACGTTTTCTAATATAAACCCCTAGCCTCAAGCAATAAAGAGACTCATTTTCCTTTCCTGGGTCTCCTAGACACTCTTTCTGCTATTCTCTATGCATCACTGACACTATTCAATAAACTCTGTTTTCACTTTCTCTGGCTTTTGCTTGATTTTTATCCTGCATGAAGTCAAAGACCCTCTTGGATGGTCCTGTGGGATCCTTCCCTGAGTTCTTGGACTCTGCTTGCCTGCATCAGATATATTTTAGAAAGCCAACTGCCCTTTGAAAATATGATGCAGAAAATTTGTTGAAAATGTCACAATTTAATTATTACATTCATACATAATTATATTCATACTATTACATATTATATAAACAAATAATTCAGAAACCACTTACACTGTTGAAAAGCCTTGAGAAAGAATGAATATTTCTACAGAATTTACAGAGCCAGCATTCAATTAAAAAATCCTGTACGTTTAATTAACATGAACATAATCATTATAAATGAAGAAGAAAAGAATATATAATTGTAACTTGAAGAATCATGTACCTTGACACAGTGGGTTTTGCTCCAGGAAAAAAAGATGATTACTATAATTCACTATTTTAGTAAGTCAGTATGAAAATTCATGTAATTGTCTTAATTATTGTTGAAGTTAAACAAGTAAAAAATCAACATGTGCTATAACTTAAAACTAGTCATAAAAATCCAAAATTATTAAGAAAAATATTAACATATATTACTACATAAAATTAAACAAAAATAGCAAGACAAGAAGAGACTCCATACATAAAAGTAAAAAGCAGTAACCTGTGGCATAAAATATTGCCAAATATAAATGCAGAAATACTAATATCCATAGTATTTAAAAAGGCCCCATATATTAATAAGAAAAAAAATACATGTTAGAAAAATGAGGAATGATAATGAATAGTTCATAGAAGAGGGTACACACTTTTCCCACAAATATAAGAATATATCCTCTACAAAGAATCAAATAAAAGGGAAAGTGAGCCATTTGGAAGATGTGTTTTCAAGCTGGTATCTGGTAAAGGCAATTAATCTCTAGATTTCTGGGACTGTACACTTGTGAAACTGTATACACTGTATCGTAATAGAAATAAGGGAACTATTACTCCTAATCTTATACTTTTCATTTTCCATTGGTCAAAGGTTCACCACAGAGGGTGGTGCAACTCTCCAGCACTTTGAACTTGTGAATGGGTGGTGGGCACACTGCACAGCCCAAGGTGTACTACAGCTTTCTTTCCACAGGTTCATTGTGAGCCAGTTAGCAAGATTCAGTTGTGATATATCTGTGGGGAACATGAGGGCCTGGGGACAGTTGCTGCTCTGGAAAGCTAGGCCTGAAGCAATGGCAGGTGGATCATCTGGCTTGTTTAGGGTATCCAGATTAAAAGAAAAAAACAAACAAGCAAACAAACAGAAAAGGTAATAATAAAAACTTTTCCATCAATAATAATAATAACAACAAAATAATGGCAATAGTGTTAAAAACCAAAATTCAATTAAATAAATATAAAGATCTAATTGGCTTCATTAAAGGATTCATGAATGATCAGCATCCCATCTAGCAAGCAGCCTTGATGAGCTAAACAAAAGGAAAGTTTGTACAGGCAGAGAGAGAACATAAAAGAAAGAGAAGAAGGAGGGAAGGAAGGAAGGAAGGGAGGAAGGAAGGAAGGAAGGCAGGCAGGCAGGCAGGCAGGCAGGAAGGAAGGAAGGAAGGAAGGAAGGAGTTTAGTAATACAGAATGCATTATTTACACAAGATTGCCCTAAGGAATTGAATGGAGGAGTCTGTCAGTAAATTTCCTTGTATTGACCAGGAAGTTCCATGTTGACTGGTTAAAGGTTACATTACTGGAGAGTTGAAACTACAGTTAGGTGACTTGAACTAAGCTATGTCATTTTGTGCCTGTGGTTTTCTTTTTAATAACAGTAAGTGCTTTGCATTTAATCATTCTAATAGTCCTATACATAGGTAGAATAATTATCACTTTATAGGTGAGGCTACTAAAACAACAAAACACATTCCTTCAACAAAAACACATTTCCATTCCTCATACCTTCTTTAACCCACAACACACTTCGTACTTTCCTTAAACCTTAAACTCTTTAACCCATTTTCTCAGCAATCACCATAACATCCTCCTCTTCATTCTTAACTCTTTTGCAGAATTCCACCCTTTAGCATCCTAATCAAGCTTTGTCACAATTGCCCGGATCTTAATCCGTGGCATTTTGTGTCCTCCTAGCATTGTAAAATAACACACTAACATCTCTGATTTATCCTGCTTTCCCACCTGTTCTGCCAGTCCTGATAGTGGCAGAGAATTGTGGAGAACAGAATGGCCTTTTCTAATTTCAGCTCTTTTTCCTCATAGTAATTGTGTGTGTGTGTGTGTGTGTGTGTGTGTGTGTGTGTGTGTAGTACAAAACACACTTACTAATAGACCTAAATATTTTTTTTTCTCACTGTAGAAATTAAAAAGCCAAAAGTAGCTAAACATTTTTAGGATTTAATGTTTGTCTTATCTGGAAATAATTTAGATATTTAATGAATATCCATCATTTGGCTTAACTTAGTATGATGTAAGGATCCTTTTACCAGCTTCTAAAAGTTATTTTGTCTTTTAGAAGCTTCTGCACACTAATCAAAGAATGTATTCTGATGTCTCTGAGAGGTTTGGAATCCCCTACTTTAAGGGTGGACTTATCTAGGTTGAAGTTTCCCTTAAGTATCCACTACAATTCCAAAAGTTCACCCATTTTCCAAAAAGACACAAAATCCTCCTGGTCCACAGATCAGATGGCGCTCATCTTAGCCTTTAGGTTCCTAAGATGTTTTAACTGAGGGGACTTGTTATCCACCAACTGTTCCAAAACACCAGGAACCATATATTTTCTCCACTGTTGACTTACTGAGAAGCTTCAACAAAAGAACAGCACTCACTAGAAAAGGTGATGCCTTCATAAAAAGAGATCTCAAATAAATATGGTGAGCTCAAAATGCAGACAGTAGAGCTCAAAATCAGTGGAGACTTACCTTTGAAATCCAGAGTCAGCAAGAAAGCAGTGAACTGAATAAGTTCTGTGGGTACCACACCTGTTTGCTCACCAGCCTCACTGGTGTTGGGGGTCTTCTTTAGATCCCACTTCTCTGACACCATGTGATGTCAACCTGAAAAATAAAATAGCCAGCTACTTTACTAGCAAATGAGTTTATTTGGGAACAGCAGAGGAATTGTAATGCGGGACAAGCAAACTATGGGAAATCATAGGCAAGTCCATTGAGAGTTTGGGGTAGGTTGTATTTATGGGGGATATAAAAAAGTGGAGAGCTCAATTGGAGTCAGTTAATTCAAAACCAAATTAAGACCAGCCTTGAAAATGTTCCCCTACACAATGAGTACAGTTACACAAACAAATCTCAAGTCAGCCCACTTTGTGGGCCCAACCTAACCTGGGTCATCTCCCAATCATGCCTTTGGCAAAACTTCTTAAGGTTAATATGAGACAACTTAGGATCAACCTCCCGTCCTTCAAGAAAATTCCAATATTATCAATTTTTTGTTAATCAGGCACTTAAGAGAAATCAGTCTCTTAGTCCTTAAGTTTTATCTTCTTGAGCACATGTGCATAAGATTCTACTTCCAGTTCTAGTTAAAGTTAAATTTTTTTCACACTTCCTTGTGCAAATAAGCTCCAGTTCATTGACTTTATTCTTCACCAAGCAACTTACTTGGCAACCTGTCTTCTTTCATTGCTAGATGTCTCAAATGAATAGTCTCTTCATTAGTTCCTCATACAACCTGCCCCTCTAATCCCTTATTTATCAACCACCTTACTTTTGGTTCCATTATTCAACAGAATCTTTCCATTCAAATGTCACCAACCAACAACTTATGTCTCAATTCCACTATATCCATTCTTGAAATTCCATAAGAATTAGTCTTTCTTGGATATATAAAATGAGAATAATTTAAATTTTATGGATACAGACACCCCCTTGGAAAATTAAATTAAATATTTTAATAATATTGTCATACTGAAAAAATAAAACTCAATGTAATAAAAAGAATCTAAGATGTTACTAGAACATTTTCCTAGGGGAAACAATAGTATTCCAAAAAAAAATCCTTTGGTGACAATTTATTTGCTCTAAGAATTAATTTATGGCAACAATGGTGAGGTCATTATGTTTGTAAATCAGATTCTTCTGTGTGTTCTCAATTTTCCCAAATTTAATAGCCAACCTTGAACTTTCATCTTGCTTATGACCTTCTGAATCAAGCTGAATAGGAGACATAATCCTGTTGTAACTCTTCTATGATTTGGTGTTGTTCTAAGTATAATAAATAAAATCTTTAACATGCTTTACAAATTTGCTACAGTTACTCACCTCTCTACTTTATCTCACATCAGTATCTCCTTTAATCTGTGTGCACCAGCCCAACGTTTCTCCAGTTTTTCAAAAATACCATCTTCTTTCAAGGATTTGTTACAGAGGTTTCTTCCTCTGCTCTCCCCCATGCCTAAGTAACTTCTATTTGGCTTTCAGAATTCTGTTCAAATTTTATTTCCTTGGGATCGTCTACTCTGACTTCCCTAGATTAAATCTCACTTACATATACCCTCAGCATACTTGTATAGTTCATATGTTAAATTAACGAAATAACATTGTATTATTAGCTAAAGTCCATAGTTTATTCATATTTCCTCAATGTTTTACCTTTTTCTGTTCCAGAATTTCATCACAAATACCCCATTATATTTTTATACCATGTCTCCGTAGGCTCCTCTTGGCTGTGACAGTTTCTAAGACTTCCCTTATTTGTGATGACCTTGCCAATTTTGATGGCTTTGTCAATTTTGATGACCTTGAATAATCAAGTATTTTATAGAATGTCTGTTAGAATTTTTCTGATATTTTTCATGATTAGACTGAGGTTGTAGATTTTTCAAAGGACAACCAAAAACATAAAGTGCCATTGTCATCATATCACATCAAGGGTGCATATTATAAAAATGACTTATTACTATTGATATTGACCTTCGTCACCTGGCTGAGAATATATTTATCAGGCTTTTCCACTGTAAAATTAACCAGTCCTCAGCTTACACCTAAGGAGTGAGGATTAATGGTTTACTTCAACAGAAATTATTTGGAATTCTTCTATAAGGGAGGGTTGTTATTCATTTACTCATTCATTCAATTATTTGTTATTCAGTTATTCCCTTATTCAATCCTTAATCTATATCAGTATAGACTCATGGGCATTGTATACTTTGAGTTGTAATCCAATACTACTTCATTTTGTTGCTAACATTGTTCCAGTTTGGTCATTGGGAGCTCCTTCATTTGCTCTTATGTCCCTTTGACATATCCCTTCAATTTAGATTATGTTTGCTTTTTGACCACTTCCTTATTTTCTGGCCTATGAAATGCTTCAAGCTCATGTTGTAATTTCCTACTGCAGCCCTGGAATCAACTTCTTAAAGGAACTGTCATTCTTTTTATTGGAAAAGAATATTTTAAAATGAAGCCTTAGGAATGAGTATGCTCATTTCATTTCTGGTATTAGTAATGCGTGTCTTCTCTCTTTTGCTCCCAGTTATTCTGGCTAGAGATTTATCTATTTTAGTAAACTTTTCAAGGATGATTTTGGTTTTATCGATTCTGTTTTAAATTTCATTGATTTAGTCTCTAGTTTTTGTTATTTACTTTTCTTCTTCTTGCTTTGTTCTTACATTGTGCTTCTTCCTCTGGTTTCCTAAAGTGGATAGTTAAATTGTTGATTTTAGACATTCTTTCTTTTCTAATACATACATTAATTCTTAAATTTCCCTGTAAACACTGCTTCTGCTGCATACTACACATTTTAAGTTGTATTTTTATGTAGTTATTTCTTAAAACTTTCTCTTGAGCCCTCTATTTTGATTTATGTGTTATGAAGACGTG
The DNA here is from genome assembly GCF_014898765.1 of Herpailurus yagouaroundi. NCBI lineage: Eukaryota > Metazoa > Chordata > Mammalia > Carnivora > Felidae > Herpailurus > Herpailurus yagouaroundi. The sequence goes on along the minus strand of NW_024412376.1, from coordinate 116,424,901 downwards.
TGTTCAATATCCGAATATTTTAGGATTTTTTCAAACGCCTTTCTGTTAATAATTTACAGTTTAATTGTCCCCTGAGAACTTATTTTATATAATTTATATTTCTTTTTAAATATGTTAATGTGTATTATATGGCCCCTAATTTGGTATATCTTTGTGACTGTCTCACATAAGCCAGGGAAGAATGTGTATTTTGCTGTTTTTGAATAGAATACTCCAAAAATGTTGATTAAATCAAGTTGATTTATACTGTTTATTTATGCTCTTCAAGTTAACTATAGTTTGCTGATTTTCTTCTTATGGACCAAGTAATTCCTAAAGAAGATATTGAAGTCTGCATATCTAATAGTGGATTTATATAAATCTCCTTTCTTTTTTTTTTCCTGTTTTATGCACACATTTTGATGCTCTGTTATTAAGAGCATACACTTTAAAGATTTAAGTCTTCTTGGGATCTCCTTAGGGACTTATTACATGAAGATCTTCATATAATGCCTTTCTTACCTCTGTTAAGTTTCCTTGTTCTGAATTCTGCGTTCTCTGAAATTAATACAGCTACTCCAGCTTTCTTTTAGAGCATGGTATAACTGCTACTTTACTGTTGATTTTCTGTGTCTTTAAATAAAGAGCAGGTTTCTTGTACACAAAATATAGTTAGAATTTCTATTTTCATCCACTCTTTAAAAACTGTTTCTTTTAATTATTGTATTTAGACAATATTCAGTGATTATTGATACAGTTGGATTCTTATCTATCATATTTACACCATTTGCTGTTAACTGCCTGGCTACACTTGTTCTTTCTTTCTTTCCCATTTTTTTTTTTTTTTTTGCTTTCTCAGGGTCTAATTGAGCATTTTATGAAATTTAATCCTATCTCTTCTATTAGTATGTCAATTATATTCTTTCTATTTTTTTATTTTTAGTATTTGCCATGGAGTTGGAAATGTACAATTACAGCAAATCTATTTTCAAATAACATTATACTAATTCATGTGTTGTACATGTGCCATATAACAGATTATTTCTTTGTCTTCTCTTTGAGACTTTAAAGATTATGTTCATTTATTTCAATTATTTGTATGCTATAATTACACAGTACATCATTACAATTATTTACCTATATTTATTATGATACAACACTTTTCCAATTTGTATATAGACCAGATTTTCTGAATGCTAGTATTATTTTCTCACTGAAGAAATCTTTTAATATTTCTTTCATTACATGTAATACATTTCCTCAGTTCTTGTTTGTCTGAAAATTTATTTTCCCTTCAGTTCTTTTTTTAATTTTTATTTGTTTTAAATAGGCTTTCCACCCAACTCAGAGCCCAATGCAGGGCTTGAACTCATAAGCCTAACTCATCAAAACTTGAGCTGAGATCAAAAGTTAGACACTTAACTGACTGAACCATTCAGATGCCCCTATTTTTCCTTCACTTCTGAAGAATAATTTCCCTGGATGTAGAATTCTATTTTTTTTCTTTCAACACTTTATATTTCACTCCACCCTCTTTTGCATGCTAGGATTCTGACAAATGCCCCACTATAATTTCTAACCTGTTCCTTTTATTGGCAAAGTTTTTCTTTACTTACTCCCCATTTTCTTTTAAGTTTCCCTCTGGTTTTATTTCACTGTTTAAATAGGGTATATCTAAATTTAGATTTAGATATATAAATTCTCTGGGATTCCTAGATCTGTACTTTGGGGTTGGAGATTAATTTTCAAAGCTATTGGACTTATTACTTCAATATTTTTCCCTCTTCATCTTTTTTTTTTCTTCTTTACTATTTCAATTGTGGATATCTAACACTTGTAAAATTACTCCATAGTTTTCAGATGTTCTTTTTTTCATTCATGTTTTCCTCTTTTGATATTTCAGTTTGTAATTTTCTACTGATACAACTTTAATCTCATTGGTTCTTTGCTCTGGTATACCCTATCCATTGATGAGCCTATGAGAATAGTTTTCATTACCCATCCAGTGTATATAATTTCATATATATATATACATGTACATATATATATATATATATAATTTTAGTCTTTCTTACTGTTTCCATCTTGCTGCTTGCATGTCTCATTTGTTATCATTACGTGTTGTTAACCTCTTACATTAGAGTCACAGTTATTTTAAATATTATGTCCAATAATTCAAAAATGTGTATCATATTCAAATTTGATTTTGATTCTTGCTTTGTCTCTGAGGCTTTTCTTCTTGTCTCTTAGCATGACTTATATTTTTTCTATCTTTAGTTAAAAAGCCTTCATGATATATAGGACAATAGGAACTGAAGTAAATAACTATTTGATGTTAGATTTTATGTTAATCCAGAGAAGAGTAGGGCTATAGATAATGAGGGCTTCAAACTCCTCTAGTGTCCTTGTTTCTGTCTTCCCTATCATCTTTGGTTTTCCTGAGAGAATCCTAAAAAGCCTCAGTATTATAGCTCTTCCAGCTGATCTTCTGTTATCATACAGTGCCCTGTTGTGGTGGTGGTAAGAAGTGGAGGAGAGGAAACATTCCTTAATATAATATAATTATTAAATGTCAGTCTTTTAGTGGGCCTGTGTTTCTGGGCTGTAATCTTTACAAGTATTTCTTATCTTCCCTATCCTAATATTCTTGTCAGATCCCTCCCTTTACATGAGACAAGAAAGCTAGAGACAGCTGGAGTTGGGTAATTTCTTTTTCAACTATGTGAGATAAGGCTACAGTAAAGTATTTGTTAAATTTTTTATTATTAAAATATAGTTGACATGAAATTTATATTATATATTAATATATATTAGTTATATATATATAATGTATGCACACATACACACACACTCACCACACACTATATATATACACACACACTATGGTGCAATGTTATAAATTTTAGATATCATAATTAAAATACTAGAAAGAGAAGTAATATATATTTTGGAACTATATATGTATATATATGCTGAAACTATATATATATATATACACACACATATATATATATATAAAATGTATACTTGACTTGATTTTATATATATAAAATGTATACACACACACACACCACACACTAAAATATACACACACACTATGGTGCAATTTTATAAATTTTATATATTCATAAGTAAAATACTATAAGTAACATATATTTTGAAACTATATATGTATATATATGCTTATATATGTATATATGCTTATATATATGTTGAAACTATATATATACACACACATATGTGTGTGTGTGTGTGTGTGTGTTTACATGTATATGTATAGAAAAGTGAAATGGTCAAATGCAGTGAACTTTATATGCCTGCTTCAACATGAAAAGAGCTTGCAAATTGTCCCTCCCTTGCTTATAGCAAGAAAAAGAGCTGAAAACAAACTAAGAATCAACAACTTTTTGTAGCTATCAGAGAACTGAGGTAGTAGGGAAATTCAGGATAAACAGATAAGTGCAAGAAACACAAATAGGATCAGCTTACATGGAAGAGAATGCTAGGGCCATAAACTGGTAGGAGCACATAAATGGCAATGCTGTTGAATAACTAGAGATTGAATGTGGACTAGCATGAAAGTGAGAAATTAGTGGCTACTGTAATTTTACAAAGTTACCCACACTTTCCTAGGTTTTACTTTCAAGAATTTTATCAGGTTCTCATGATGAAAAAGTAATCAATAGTCCTGTCAAGTCTTTGACAGGGAAAGGGGAAAAGTAACCATTTTGGAACATGCCCAGCGCATTCTCTATAACAAGGCTTACTCATGAAAAAGACATTATTAGAGTTTTGTTTGTTTGTTAGTCTTCTTTGGTAAATATCCAGTAGTGGAATTACTAGATCATATGACAATTATATTTTTGATTTTTTGAAGAACACACACTGTTTTTCATTGTGGTAGCCCCAATTTACATTCCCACCACTATCAGTGCAAGGGGATTTCCTTTACTCCAATCCTCCTACCAACACTTTTTTCTTAGTGAAGTGATATCTCATTGTGGTTTTGAATTGCATTTCCCTGATAAGTGATGTTACTCATCTTTTCATGTGTCTGTTGGATATCTGTATGTCTTCTTTAGAAAAATGTCTATTCAGGTCTGTTCATTTTTAAATTTAAATTATTTTTTGTGTGTGTGTTCAGTTGTATAAGTTTTTAAATATATTTTGCATATTAACCCCTTATCAGATACATCATTTGCAAATATCTTCTCATAAATACAGAGAACAAGCTGGTGGTTGCCAAACAGGAGGGGGTGAGAGGATGGGTGAAATTGGTGATGGGGACTCAGAGATACAAACTTCCAATTATAAAATAAATCACAGCTTTGAGAAGTACAGCATTGGGAATATACCCAATAATATTGTAAAAATATGTTTACATGTGTGTGCAAAGGTCATCTAGGCTTATTCCTATGTTCTCTCCAAGGAGTATTATAAAGTTGCTTACATTCATGTCTATGATCCATTTTGAGTTCGCTTTTGTGAAGAGTATAAGGTCTGTGTCTAGACTCATTTGTTTTGCAGGTGGATGTCTAGTTGTTCTTTCACTATTTGTTGAAAAGATCATTTTTGCTCCACTGTGTTGCTTTTACTCTTTTGTGAAAGACCTACTGACTATATTCACAGGGTTCTATTCTGGGTTCTCTATTCTGTTCTATTGATCTTTCTGTCTATTCTGTAGTTTTTGTAGATTATGCTTACTGAGTTGAAAAAGTTCCCCTCTGTTCCTAATTTACTGAGAGATTTTATCATGAATAAGTGTTGGATTTTGTCAAAGCTTTTTTTTTTTTTTTTTTTTTTTCAACTACTGATATGATTATGTGACTTTTATTTTTATCTGCTGATGGGGTGGATTACATTAATTGATTTTTAAAAAATTTTTTTTTAACGTTTATTTATTTTTGAGACAGAGAGAGACAGAGCATGACCAGGGGAGGGGCAGAGAGAGAGGGAGACATAGAATCTGAAACAGGCTCCAGGCTCTGAGCAGTCAGCACAGAGCCCGATGCGGGGCTCGAACTCACAGACCGTGAGATCATAACCTGAGCCGAAGTTGGACGCTTAACCGACCGAGCTACCCAGGCGCCCCATTAATTGATTTTCTAATGGTGAACTAACCTTGCATACATGGGATAAATCCCAGTTTGTCATGGTGTGTGTATGGTATATGTATAACCATATAACTGTATATAATTAGTATAGCTAGCTAGCTAGCCAGTATTTGGATGTGTTTTGCTAAGATTTTGTTGATGATTTATATATCTATGTTCATGAAAGATATTAGTCTGTAGTTTTCTCTTTTTGCAAGCTCTTTGCCTGGTTGTGGTATTAGGCTAATGTTGGACTCATACAATGAGTAAAAAAAAAAAAAAAATACTCATTTTGTTTCTATCCTCTGAAAGAGATTATAAGGACTTGGTACAGTTTTTCCTTAAATGTTTGGTAGAGTTCACCAGTGACCCCTTCTGGGCCCAGTGTTTTCTGTCTAATAACCTTATTAATATTGATTCAGTTTATTTAATTGATAAAAGCTTACTCAAATCATCTATTCCTATGTGAGTTTTGACAGATAGCATCTTTCAAGGAATAGGTCTGTTTTCTCTAGATTATCAAATTTGTGAGCATTAGAGTTGTTCATAATATTCCTTTCTTATGCTTTTAATGTTCATGGTATCTATACTGACGTCCTGTCTTTAATTTCTGATATTAGTAATTTGTGTCCTTTTTTTCTTAGTTTGCTTGGCTAGAGGTTAATCCATTCTATTGTACTTTTCAAAGAATCAGCTTTTGGTTTCTTTGATTTTCTCTATTTTTTTTTTAATTTCATTGATTTCTTCTCCAATATTATTTCTTTTCTTCCAAATTGCTTTGGATTTAACTTTCTTTCTTTTTCTAGTTTCCTAAGGTGGAAACTTAGATTATTTACTTTAGATATTTTTGTTTTCTAACATATGTATTCAGTTCTATGAATTTCTCTTCAAGTACTATTTTCACTATATCTCACACATTTTGATAAGTTGTATTTTCATTTTCATTTCATTCAAAATATTTTAAAATTTGTCTTGAGATTTCTTCTTTGAACCCCATGTTACTTATAAGTGTGTTATTTATTCTCCATTACTTTTGCCCATTTATTTTTCTGTTATTGATTGCTAGTTTAATTCAATTGTGATTGAAAATTATTTCCTACTCCATCTTTTATTCTACTCAGGCTTAAAAATATTAGATGAGGCCTGCCCACACTAGGGGAGTGGAATCTACTTGGTCTGCTGATTAAAATGTTAATGTTATTGAGAAATAGCCTCACAGACATACTCAGAAATAAAGTTTAACCAGCCTGTCAGGTTGTCATATAAAATTAAGCATTACATTATCCTTCTTAGATTTCTATCACAATGTTTGATTCTGAAGTAAATAATCATTTTTAAGTCAAGGTAACATGCATAATAGGAGCCAACATGTGATATCAAGTTTACTTATAAAATAAGCAAAAATGGAGGGGCACCTGGGTGACTCAGTCAGTTAAACATCTCACACTTAATTTCAGCTTCAGTCATGATCTCATAGTAGGTGAGTTTGAGCCCCGCATCAGGCTTTGCACTGACAGAGCAGAGCCAGCTTGGGATTCTCTCTCTTTCTCTCTATGTCCCTCCCCAGTTCATGCTATTCCACTCCCTCAAAATAAATAAACTTAGAAAAAAAAAAGGAATGTATAAATACCATCTTTTACAGATTCTAAAACGTAAAAGCTTCATATTTTTTTCATATTTGAAATTGAAATGTATCTCAAATCCAATGGCATCCTACAATCACTACTAGCAGCTTTGACATAGTTGGTATTGCTCACAAACACATAAACTTGGCACTCTGAAATTTGAGGAATATATTAAGCAGTGAATTTTGCATAAGTTTTTAATCTCTGCACAAGAATGACATATGTAAAGAATTTCATGCGTTAGGCTAACATAAGTTGTCCAATAATTATAAATAAAATTTTACATAAGAACAATGTACTTATTTTTTGATTGGCAGCATTTTTACGGTAATATGTAAAATAACACATGCCTAATAGTTGATGGACTCATAGAGTGATGGAAATTGAGTAGATTGGCATAATTATTTTATTTTCTATAACTGAATTGATGAGTTTTGTTTTGACTAATTATATCATAATTTACTTTTAAATTACCTTTTGTGACAGAAGAGGAACTGTGTCTGATTATGCTTTGTACTAAATCCATAGAAACATTTTCTCATAGTTTATATCCTCAGTAATAGGAAAGATCTAAATACAAAAGTTTCTCCTTTCCCTTCACTTAAGGAAAAAAAAAAGGTCATGTTGTGTGTGACCTTTACCCTATAAAAAAGGCAAGTGCACACAAAATCAGATACATTATATAAATTTTGAATATGAGAATACTAAAAAAGAAAAAACAAAATATTGTCATATTCATAAAGGTGGATATTAGAAAAAAATAATAAAAGCAGGAGTCAAATACCTGGATTAACTAGCTGTGTGATGCTGACTAAATCAAGACCCCCTATTAAACTATCTGGCATGAAGATTTTTAAAAACTAACAAAAAGTGGCTTAAAGTACTAATGGTTGAAAGGGATTAAGAAAGGAAAGGTTGAAGGAAAAAAGAAAGGATGGAAGCAAAAAAGAAAATAAAATAAGTAAATAAAAGAAAGACATATATATATACTGTTAGGGAATGAATTATGTGTGCTCCCAAACTCACATGTCTAGTCTTAACCTTCAATGTGGCTACACTTGGACTAAAGAAGTAGTTAAGGTTAAATAAGGTTATAATCCAATAGGATTATGACCTTGTAAGAAGAGACACTGGAGAGCTTGCTCACTCTTTCTCTGCTGTGTGAGGCTACAGCTAGAAGGTGGCTGTCTGCTAACAAGGAAGAAGCCAAATAGGCTGGAACTTAGATCTTGAATTTGGGCCACCAGAATAGTGAGAAAATATATTTGTTTTTTAAAACATATAGTATATGGTATTTTGCGATGGCAACCTGAACTAAGGCATATACTGAAAACAATTACCTTAGAGGGTTGTTTGAAGGACTAAACAAGATAAAAAAAATACTAACAAAAAATTCCTATACTAAATACACACATAAAATAATAACTATTATTTTATAATCATATACAGGGACATTTATTAAGTATTATGTCTCTACACATCAAACAGTAAGATATACTGAAAATTTTAGTATCTACTTATATTTCTAAGAATCCTATTATAGGAGATGGGAAGCATTCATACTCTAAGCTACATACATAAAAATCAACCACCTTTACTTATAAGCCTCAATAAAAAATTAATCTATAGCCCTTTAAATCAAAATATTTTGAGCCAAAAAAAGAGACAAAATATTTTGAGCCATATCAAGGTCAGGAGGCACTAAGACTAAACAAAACCTGAAAATCACAGTGACTTGATACAAAAAAAAAAAAAAGGTGATTTTGCTCCCACACCATATGCCTTATCTGGGTTAGCAAGGGAGCTCTATTAATCTTAATGATCAAAGGATTCCAAATGACAAGGACAGCTATCACATATTCTCCCACCATCACCAGAACAAAGGGGAAAAAAAAATGTTACATGGATAATCATGTATAAGCTCTTAAATATCCTTCCAGAAAGAATAAGAATCATTTCCAGTCATATTATATGGACCAAAATATCACATGGCCATGCCTAACTTTGAAGGGGGAGGAAATTCTTATCACATGCCATAAAGCAGACAGACTACTGTGGGGTGTGTGGGTGGCTCAGTTGGTTAAGTGTCTGACTTCCACTCAGGTCATGATCTCACAGCTTGTGAGTTTAGGCCCCATGTCAGGCTCTGTGCTGACAGCTCAGAGCCTGGAGCCTGCTTCAGATTCTGTGTCTCTCTCTCTCTTTCGGCCCTGATAGAATACGTTTCCATACACCAGATTTGGAATAAAAAGTTTTACCACTAACAAGAAAAAAAATGTTTTTTAAGAAGACGAACTACTATGAATAGATCTATGAATACTAGTGACACAGTATTTTGCTGGACACAAGTTGCACCTGTTAGAACATTCAATAAAATTGAACATATTAATTTATACTTTTTCTGTCTTAAATTACACTTGAGAAAATATATTAAGACATTTCAATATTTCACTAAGCATACAGTTATTAACTGCTAAGAAATTACATATGCATTACTCAATTTAAAAAAAACCGACTAGTTTTAATCTGTCACTGATAATAGCAGACCATTGCTTGACAAAAGATGTAAAATAGCAATTTCTAATACTGTTTAAAATTCATGAAGCCATATCTAGAACAGACAAATGGTTATTAATTTCTAAATTGCTTTATTGACTCTAATGACAAAAATGCAGGCTTTGTAGGTTGCAATACAAGTATAATTAAAGTGAATTTCTTTTACCTATTTAGCTGTACAGGTAGTTTTGAGTAGTGTTACATTTTATTTTTTTTTAAATATCATATTGCATTATTGAAGACAGAAAGCATTTCTCAAACACATTTCTCAAGAAAAGGTGCTTTCAGTTTATTACAATACCACATTATATCAAATATATGGGCCTCTATATATTTGACTGGATAGTTGGTGTTCTGAATAACTGCGGAAAAATGATAGAACTATAAACAGTCCATCTCTTACAGTTTGCTTTGTGATTTTGAGTTCCTCAAATAACATGATAGAGTCTATTTCCCCAATTTGTTCCTTTCTTTTTTTCTTTTTTTTTTTAAATTTCCCCATTTCTTAAATCTAGGTTGGACTTACGACTTGCATTGACCAATGGAATGCGTCACATTTGAATCAGTGCCATATCAGAGCCTAAAAAGGCTGTGTGTGGGTGGCTCAGTCAGTTAAGCCTCCAACTTTGGCTCAGGTCATGATCTCAGCGTTCGTGAGTTCCAGCCCCACCTCAGGCTTTCTACTGTCAGCTCAGAGCCTGCTTTGGATCCAGGACAGAGCGGTCTGCTTTGGATCCTCTGTCCCTTCTCTCTCTCTGTCCCTCCCATGCTCATGCTCTCTCAAAAAATAATACACATTGAAACAAAACAAAGAAGAAACTAAAAAGGGTAAGGCAGCTTGTGTACTTCAGCTTCTCTCTTTAGTTATCTGCTGCAGTATGGCAACAAGCCCAGGTTAGTGGGCTAGTGGATGAGGGACCACATGTAAATGGGCTGAGTCAATCTAACTTACACTTCTTTTAACCCAGTCCGCCTGTACTGCCAGGCTATAGCCAACCTTCCAGCTGACCACAAATGCATGAATAAGACTGATCAGCATTTGATCCTTGCCTACATGAGAAAAATTATCCAGCTAATAAATAAACTCCTAGGCAAAAAAAAATAAACATTTGTTGTGGAATGCCACTGAGGTTTTGTGTTTGTCTGATATATAGCATTAATTGTGGCCATAAATAATTCAAACAATTTTACATGCTTATAAGAATTTGGCTTTTGGAAGTATTTAGTGTTAGTTAATACACACACACAGGGACATTTCAGCTATATGCACTTTCATTCCAGTAAATTTATTTTTATTAAAATATGTACTTAAATAGACCAAGCTTCATGGACTTGAAATATATAAAGCTTTCTGGGCAACACAGATACATAAGGAGCAATGATTTTATTACATTTCAGGTATATAGTTCTGTCTTTATTGCCTGATTTTTTTTTTTTTTTTGCTTTCCAGCATCACTTTTTGTGCATTATATGAAAATGAAACTTTTTATTTACATTAAACCATTGATTTTATTCAACTGGAAAAAGAATGACTTAATTCTATCAGATTCTCATTAGCTCCTAGAAATATTATTTAGAATGACTTTTACTGAGTTAATTTCTGTTTTCAAAGGAATGAACAGGATGATAGAAAAATATAAATGGAAAGATGAGAGGAAGAGTTGTTTACCTTCCATGCTTAATATGCTTTAGATCAATGCATACTTTAATCCTAAATTTTATTGGAGTTCCTAACTTAATTAATGTCTCAGTCTCTAGTGGTACTCGTTGAATGTCTGACTTAAAGAATAAAGAATGAATGAATTTCAGAGATATTCATTTTTTATAGCATAACTGATACATCTTTGGAATGGTTTCCAACACCATTGTTAGCTGCAATCCACTTCATTATAGTAATTATGTCTGATATTAATTATCGTACAACACCACATTCCCATGGCTTTACAGGCATATATTTCTTAGGATTTGACTATGTTAAAAAAAAGGGGGGGAGAGAAAACCAAACTTAGTTGAGGTAAAATAGGTTTATTGGCTCACGAACTTGAAAAGTGAGAAGTAAAAAAGAGACAGATACATTAAGAAAAAGTGGATCCCAGATGATTTGAGTGCTCAAGTTGAATCAACTGGTCCCAACCTCAGTGGAAGAGTTACTGTACACCTGATTAACAACCTCAACAAAATTATATATAACAGAGGAAAGAAATTCTAAAAGTAAAATATTCTAAGAGAAAAAAATACACTTCTGCAATGTATTTATTTCATTATTATTATTTTTTTATTTTGGTAAGTACCTGTTATTTTCAATTTATAGATTAGGAGACTGAGTAGATAGGATTAAAATACTGGCTTAAATCTAGACAGCCCTGAAGATTACACTCAATGAATTTTTGAGGCATTAAAAAGTAGTATTAATTACTGTTATTTTATTGGAATAATGTGGAGAGATTAGGAATACATTTAGTAATGAAATTTGGCATGCATTTTAGTTTTGATAAAACTGTATCTATATAAAATATGTTTGTGTATATTTAAATATTTCAAATATTTATTCATACTTATAAAATACAATGTTACTCTTTTTTAACTTTTTTTCCTTTTGCTTGCCTTTTATTCATCTCCTCTTCCTCTTTCCTACATTATCCCCTTCAGGGAATATAGAGTGTCTTTTTTACCTTAAAAAGAGAAACAAAACCTTAAATAAGACCAGAAGCACTAACCGTAAAGAAAAACAAAATAGATAAAAATACGTAAAAATTAAGAATTGTCAGTCATCAGTTATACCATAGAGCAAGTGATAAAGGAATCAAAATGCTTTTGAAGTACATATTATCAACTGATTTATTCCAGAAAAAAAAACTATAAAAAAAGACTAAGGAGATAGACAAAAAAGTTCTTTTTTCTAACATACCAATCTGTGAAGGTTGATTGACATGGCTGAAGTCATCTAATAGTATTAATTTAGATGCCCCCACATTGAAACATGAATAAAGGAAACCAGCTTCACCTATTTGATTCCATATATGTGCATTTTATATGTGTGTGCAAGTGTGCATAAATACATATATGTTTATATATATATATTTATATATTTCTCTCAATCCATTAAGCTCCCATATTATGCAAGAACATCTAATGGATGTCTATTTCTCACTTTCACATGATAACACCTTTGAATAGCCTCCTGGAACTCTTGTTGGCCTATGTAGATCTTTCCCATAGAAGACACTGACGTGGTTCAGAATGGTACCTTATTTTAGATTTAAGAGTACACAATGCCCAAAATAAAAACAATCCATCCATCTATTTTCTTACTAAATATTTATAAATATGTTATGCTATAGTTTACATTAGAGATTCTTCAATGAAGCAAAATAATAACAGAAAGATATTCTAGTAAATAAAGTGAAGCAGGGAGAAAATCACACAAGAAAAAAATATATCAGCAAAAATGGAATAATTTATTTAAGCCAAAACACAGACAAAATGATAGAATCATTACTTAAAATAAAATGGCAGAAAAAATGTTTTGAATTTTAACTAAGAATGTCAATTTGGAAAGTAATATAATAATCCATATGCAAATTGTAAATTCAGCAAAATAAAATGATCAATAACATATAATTAAAAATATAAAATTGACAAATAGAATGTAATTTAATGTAATTTAATACATAAGTGATGAATCCCTAAATTCTACACCTGAAACTAATATTACACTGCATGTTTAGGAACTGGAGTTTTTTAAGTTTATTTATCTTTGACAGAGAGAGAGTGAGAGAGAGAGGGAGAGAGTGGGGAAAGGGCAAGGAGAGAGTGGGAGAGAGAGGATCCTAAGCAGGCTGCATGCTGTCAGCTCACAGCCCAATGAGGTCTCAGTCTTACAAACCGTGAGATCATGACCTGAGCTGAAATCAAGAGTAGGACACTTAGATTGAGCAACTCAGGTGCCCCTAATGAACTGGAATTAAATACAAATATGAAAGCAAAAAATAAAATAAAATAAAATACTTAACTTTGGTATGCAGTTGGTATGGTCTTCAAAAGTTTTGATTGCACTCACCCTAAGAGAATTTTTGAAAAATTATGTATCTAGTTAACACATTTTTAAAAAATTTTTTGATGTTTATTTTATTATTGAGAGACAGAGAGAAACAGAGTACAAGCAGGGGAGGGGCAGAGAGAAAGGAGGAGACAGATCCAAAGCAAGCTCCAGGCTCTGAGCTGTCAGCACAGAGCCCGATGCGGGACTTGAACTCACAAACCATGACACCATGACCTGAGTCAAAGTCAGATGCTTAACCGACTGAGTCACCCAGATACCCCTCTAGTTAACACATTTTTAAGTTACTATCTAGATATTTCTTACAGATTAAAACAGATTTAATTCTTGCCAATGAGAGGTACAAATTATTCAAATTTTAATAGTGGTAATAAGAAGATTTACATTTGAAACAAATATTTTATGATATGATTTCATTATTGTGTTTTAACCACCTTACTGAGATAAGCAGAAAGAATTAGAAGTGATTTGTGTAAACATTATATATGGGCTTTATCCAATGTGTCCTGAAGAATCTAGTAATCCTGCAGAAGAACATCCAAGCATATTTAATTTTTTTTTAACGTTAATTTATTATTGAGAGACAGAGACAGAGCATGAGCATGGGAAGGGCTAAGAGACGGGGAGACACAGAATCTGAAGCAAGCTCCAGGCTCTGAGCTACCAGCACAGAGCCCGACACGGGGCTCAAACCCACAAACTGAGAGATCATGATCTGATCCGTAGTTGGACGCCCAACCAACTGAGCCATCCAGGCGCCCCGTCCGAGTATATTTAAAAGAATCACATGAGGTGGTTGCTTTGTTTTTCTGAAATTAAAGTGTCCCAGTGAACATAATACTCTGAGGCTAATGCTGAGTCTCAGTCCTTAGGTAAGTACTTTTACATTACATAATGGCAGAAAGCTTTATGAGTTTTTGTTCATAATTAGCTATCATAGTAAACATTTCTAATACTAAAATTTAATTATATCTCTTTGCTTGGCACATCATAAAATTTTATGCCCCCAAATATGTACTGCATGAAGACTTGCAATAGATGAGGAAGAATATTTGGTGAAGAAGAGAATACTTTACTGTGGTAAACAGAAAAATAACCTTCCAAAGATGTTCTAATCCCCAGAATTTATGAATATGTTATTTTACATAGCAAAGGGGATTGACAATTGTGATTGAAGATCTGAAAATAAGGAAATTACCCTGAATTACCTAGGTTGGTCCAATAGAATCACAAAGGTTTTAAATGGGGGAAGAGAGGCAAAAGAGGAAGAAAGGTGTGTTGACAGAAGGAGAGATTAGGAGATACAATTGGTTTTCCAGATAAAAAGAGGGTCATGAGCCAAGGAATTAGAACATCCCCTACAAGCTGGAAAGACATGGAACAATTCTTTCCAAAGCCATAAGGAGTATATCCCTTCCAATACATTTTAGATTTCTGCCCTCCAGAACTGGAAGAAAACAGATATGTGTTTTTAAGACTTAACATTAGTGGTAATTTGTTACAGCAGCAGTAGGAAACTAATATACTTGCTTTGATACAAAGGGGAAATGGACTACTACGAACAAGGCTGGCTCTCAGATAACGAGTTTCTAAAAATATCATATATGGAATTGTGGATTTAGAAATTGATTTCCCCTGAAGAGTCTTTGTGTGTAGCAACTGAGCATATTCACCACAGTTTGGAGTCTCACCAAGGAGCATAAAACTAATATGACCATGGACTCTGCAGTCAATGTTCCATGGTTAAATTAAATCTTTCTAGTTCCAGGACCCAGTGAAAATTATGTGCTTTCACTCACACACTTTTTGGTGCTGGAATCTCACGAAAATTACCTAATCTCTATGGGCCTCAGTTCCTTCATTTTTGAAAATTGGAATATTAAGAGTTACCTAATAATTTGGATAGCAGATTAAATATGAAAAAAAACCACATAAGCAAACACTTTTAAGATAATCTGCCACCTAGTAATAAGTTAATATGATTTTCTAATAACTAAAGGAATTTCTTAATAATTATTTATTATAAATGTAATAATTATTAATTATTGAAGACCTATTTAAAACATGAGATATAATGTTTCCTCCTAAAATTGGATACAGTTGAATACTTACAAACAAGGGGTGAGTTGGACAGCATAATACATCATGCTGTGTATTAAAATGGTTCATTATGGTATGGAAAATATTTATTCCCTTTGTATCATAGTTTTAAATGATTAGTTTAGACCTAGTACTTTCAGGAATCTATCTTCATGAAATATTCATACATTCAGATTACATCATGTACAATTCCATTCATAGCATTATTTTACAAAATAATAGAAACATTTTGTAAACAAGATAAGTGGGCATAGTTTATATGATGGAATAATGTACCCTTCAAAAATTGTACTCTCAGAGACATTTTTCTGGCATGACTAAGTAATACATATATAAATAAAATATTTAAAATATATATTCCAGAAAGGAAAATAATAAAATATCACTAGTTGGTATGTCTCAATGATGGACTTTGTAAAAAGCAGTTTACAAAATTTTCGTGGTTTTCTACCTTTAAAATATTTCTTTAGTTTGTACTTCATTCACTATAATAAAACATTAAATATGTTGAGGGGGCTCAGTCGGTTAAGTTTCTGACTCAGGTTTGACTCAGGTCATGATCTCACGGTATTGGGATCAAGCCCTGTGTTGGGCTCAGTGCTGACAGCAGGGAGCCTGCCTGGGATTCTCCCTCTCCCCTCCCTCACTGCCCTTCCCCTGTTCACACCTCCCCCCCCCAAAGAAATGAACTTAAAATAAGAAAACTAAATATGTTAATAAATAATAAATCTTTTAAAGTTCTTAAATTTAATAGGGATTCAAAAAACATATTTGATTAAAATAACATATCTTCATGAGTAATGTATATATTATCTCATAGTAGAGCAGTAGTTTTTAACAATAACTGTGAAGCAGAATCATCTGGAAACCTTCAACAGAACAAAAACCTGACAAACAATCAAATAACTACAAAACCTTGGAATCCAGTCACACGCTTACTGAGTCAATTGGTCTTGGGATCAGATGGAAACATACATTCACATCAGTAATTATAGTCAGTCCTGAGAAGTAGCTTGTAGTTTTACCAACATTTGTAATAGAACTGTTAGTGAGTCTTCACTGTAAAAATGTTTTAAAAAGTATTTATAAATTATTTTGCTTTTACTCAGAATAATTTACTATGTATTATAATATTAATCCCCCCAAAAATCAGGAAGCTTTATTGGGAACCCCAGTAATTTTTAAAAGCATGAAAAATTTTTGAGGCAAAGAAGTTTGAGAGTACATTCTACTATTCAATTTGGTGAAATTGTGTGTTATACTAAGACTGTTCTTAAAGTGGACAAGGTAAAAATTTGATGAGTGGGAAGACTGAGAACTACTTCAAGTTATACAGTAAATAGGTCATTTGACTAGTTAAATGTTACACAGTCTTAAAATACAAATGCAGCCAAACTAAGAACACAGGGAAAAATCAATAGAAATACTTCTAAAAATATATTTGATTTAAAGAATATGAACTATATTATCACTCTATAAAAAGCATGATGAACTCTGATAATTTGAAAAGTGCTATTATGTGCATAGCCAATTAATTGACTAAATATTTAACATTAAAGAAACGTAATTGTAAATATTTGTACATTTTCAATGAACTTTTTAACAGATGATGCTGCATAGGACTCTAGAGACATTTTGGAAAATTATTAGTCCTTGGAGTCAAAGAAATTTATTGCTCCATTTATATGAAGAAATATGTTTGATTTCTTCTCGGAAACTTAATTACTCTTATTGAGCAACCTGGAAAAGAGAACAAATTATATCTAGGTTTTTCATCCAAATGTACTGTACATTTTTGAGAGCTAATATATATGCCAAAATAACTATCCCTCAAATGAAAATAGGAGTGCAAAAATTCTTTCCCTCACAGACTTCATTCCTAAAATTAAAAAAAGGGAAAAAAATGTGACATTAATTCAACTAGTGTGTATTTTCCTTACATTTGCTAAGTAGCTTGAAATCCTTTCTTCCTTCTCTTATTTCCTTGACTTCTTTCTTTTTGCCTTTTTTTTTTTCCTTTTCTTCATTCTTTAACAAACATCTATTATGTGTTAGCCACTGTGGTTATGTAACACAGGGAAGATAGACGTGCTGTCACATATCTTAGCATCTAATGTTGGATACATACATTAAAAGGGCTATTACAACTGAGAGTACATAGAAAGTACAGATAACACTGGTAGAACAGATAATACTCTAAACATTCCTTCGGAGCATAAAGCCATCTAAAATTACAGTGGTAATTAACTAGGTGAAGCAGAGGAATGAGTCTAGGGAAGGACAGTTTAGGGGAACCATCCAAACACAAGAAGGTACAAACAAAAAAATCTGAAACAAGACATTTATGACAGTTAATTTTATGTCTAAACTTGGCTGGGCCAAGATA
>NW_024412376.1:116322432-116406702 GCF_014898765.1 Herpailurus yagouaroundi | reverse complement strand
ATATATATATATATATATATGGTGAGGCAGCTGAAAGCAGACTTGGGTTCATTAGCCCTTGAACAGTTTTTTTATATAAATTAAGCAGTACCCTCACTGGTGACTTATATACCTAATCCCTAGGAATCCCATGGTGTCTTAATCATCCGCATAGATCACTGTGAGTCATTCCAGCTTTCCTACTTGTTGCAGTAACTATATAAATCTTGTCTCTGACAGTTAAATGCTGTCATCAGGCTTCTGCTTTCTGGAATCTTATTATCATTATTGACACTTAGGAGCCCAGCTGCATAACAACTTCTCCTATTACCAACCCTGTCTACAAAAGAGAGAAAATACTATTTTTTTAAATGATGCCAGGGGCTCTGTCATTAGCACACTGTGTATTGTCCCAGGGAAAGAGATACCCTCTGGATCCTCTAAAGAGACAGAATTAACCAATAGGCCATCTAGTCTTATAAATCTCTGCTAGTATGGGACCCTTATCCTGAGATATGGTGACCTTATCCTCAATATTGTTCCAAGGCATATTTTCCATTTCCACCTCATTTACCATAGACTATTGTCTTTGTGTATGTGTGTTTTGTTTTGTTTTCGTCCAAGATTCAAAAAGCATCCAAGCAGTGTATTAAGACCAGCTCAAGGATGTTAAATCATATAAGAAGGAATACCTATTAGTAAATATCTTATATTAGACATATTTGTCCCATCCCCTTCATTCTAGTAACCCAAGATCCATTTCCAATCATATTTTCGCTATCCTATATGAATATAGTAGCCTGAACTTGCAGCTCTTTGGTGGCCAATATCCTTCCTCCCGAAACACAAAGTGGTTGCCATATAATGCCATGCTGAGATTTGATACTAGCTATTGACCTAGAATATCTTAGTAAATATGAGAACAACCTTTGAAGAGGGCAATTATCATTATTTGAGGCATCCACCTAGTAGAGGTTTCTGCATGTTTTCAAAACATATTTAGGGCTTGGGGTTTAGAAATAAAGGTTCTCAAGCATGTCTAACAAGATGTCCCTATCCCAGCCATTAGGGTCTAACAGGATCTATCACAGCCATGACTTTAGTGAAAGAGAATTTTCAGAGGTTTGAATAAGCCAACTCTGCAATTCTACTCTATGAAATCAGGTCCTATGCCCTGTTTCAGTCAATATGGTATGTGGTATCTTTAAATCTTTTCATAGAGGACTTATGGCTTTCTTAGAATTTCTGATTTTCACAGTTTACTGATTTGATAGTTGACTGGCTTGTGCCTATTATTTTCTTCCTTGAGTACCTCAATGGCACTTAACAAAACCCAACCCACCAGCGTTACCATCCTCATAACTACATGTCCATCATTTTCTCACACTCAAGGAAGGTTGCATTTCACCTATATCCTGTCCTAATTTCACACATATAGAAACCTTAAGGATTGCAATGTTATGGCACACCAGCACTTCTAAACACACCACTTATCACCAGAAGGTGATTTTTGTAGTCATCTTGCTGGCAAGTAATTCAATTCCATAATTTGAGTATCTGCTTTCTTGGACCATTTCTGGTACCAAATTAGTATAGGCAGCCCTAGAAGCAAGTATATAAGTATATAAGACCAGATTCTTATTTGGGAGGCATAGAAAAAAGCAGAAGCATAGAGAAGTAATACAGAGAAGGAAAAGCAGCCAAAACAGAGGAGTTATTAAACCAGCTACCACAAGTGCTGATGAGCTTAACCCTGTGGGGGGAGGAGGGTAAACACTGGCATGTATTCATTCATTCATTTAATTAATTTAATTAATTCAACTAATTAATTAATAACTATTATTATCATTATCAAATAAGATGAAACAGAAATAATCATCAGCATATCTAGTAAGACACTCTAAAAATGTTTTTAATATTTTTATTAGTATAGATAAAATTAAACAAGAGCCCCATAATATTGGTGAGTTGCTACTGTCTTTTGTTTCATGGAGACATTACTATGTCTAATTGTGCTTCATAAAATGGAGACTGTCAGCTGACTATGAAATTCAAGGCTTAACAAATCTAGAAGATAATAATCTATATTAAAGGGTATCTATGTACCCTCTGGTCTGGCACTTTTTTAAGTCAGAAGAAAGAGCTTAATTTCACTTTTGTCAAAAAGAGGTTGGCATTTGGAGATAATCATATTTGGTAGTTTAATCAAATGTTTCTGATGCTTTGTTTCAGAAGTATTAAGATTATTCACTTCATGTGTATGTGTGTGCACATACACATGTGTATGTCGATGTGTAGATAGAAATAAATTTGAACATTTTATTGTAAATACTCGTTTAATTTGTTAAGAAGAACACTACTTATGTGATAGTATATTCAGTATATTGGTTATTATATTTTGATAAATATCTCAAGTTCTAAAATATTGAAATTCATCTTCTACTTGTCCTCTTTGTGGGCTCCTATTCTCTGCTTTCTCTCTCACTTTTTTTCTCTTTCGGTCTCCCTCTCTCACTCTTTTCCCTAGTTCATTTTACTTGTTTTCCCACATGCATACCAAAAAACAAACAAACAAACAAACAAACAAACAAACAAAACAAGAGTTACAGAATAAAATCATGGTTGTAAAAAATAGCATACAGACTGGAGCAAAAGTTTAAAAAATTATTTGTATGCATTTTTTATATTGTGTGTATTTTAGGAAGAATATGCATACTTCTTTTCCTAAAAAAAAAAAATTGTTCTTTTTACTCATGTAGATTATTTAAAATTTGCATTTTAAATTTCTTAAGTAATTTTAATTTGGTGGTGAAACTCAGGATTTTTTTAACATACTATTAAAGAAACTATCAAATCTACATCATATTTAATATACTTCTGTCCACTAATCATATCTTAAAGAAAGCATATATAAACTGAGTTATACACTATTAAGTATGACTTATATTTAGTCATAAAAAGCTGCTTGTAAGAAGTGTCATTTTTTTGGCATAACTAATGAATTGCAAAATGCATTTTGACTTTCTGTGTTAGAAAGAAAGACAAATCTGATAAGCCCATTCCATTGCTTTAAAACCTTTTATGGCTCCCCAATTCTCCAAGAATCAGTTCTAAAATCCTTAACGTGGCCTGCATTACCTGGTAAAACATTGCATTGGCTTATTGCAGCCTTGCCTCCCACCACTCACTATAATTTTGTTTCACTGAGTCCTGAGTGTTCCTTTAAAAACAAAATAAATTTAATTCAGAAGACTTTAAAGCCTTTCCAACACACATAGAAAAAAAATTCAAATTTTTTTGCCATGAACTTAAATGCTTTACATGCCCTGGCTTCTAATTCTCTTCGGTCCCCGATCCCCTCCCACACACAACTTCTGTGGCAACCACACACAACTTCTTCCGTTTCTCAAACCAATTCAGCTTCTTTTGCCAAAGGGCCCTTGCATTTTCTGTTCTAACCCCTCAAATTCTTGTCGTGGATTCTTCTCAAAGGTCTAGAGAAGCTCAAAAGTCATTTCTTCAGAGAAAACTTCACTGATTACTCTATTTCATGTAGTAGCTCTTAACAACTTTTATTTCCTTCATAGACAATAATACCATAAATAGTATTTATATGTTACATGTGTACATGTGAGCATATGCATACATGTGTGTATATATGTGTACACACATAAACACACACGCACATTCTATCTCCTCCCTTTAACAGGTAAGCTCTGTGAGGATATAAGGGTAGGTATCTTCTCTATATTGTTCACTATATCTGGCCTAACAGAGAAAGATACTTGATATAATACTAGATGGGTTAAAAAAAAAGTTTAGATGCTTCTCTCTATGCATCACATCTATTGTATCACCACGTATAGAGGATTAAAGCACGAATGCTTTAATCAGTTAAAGCAGTTAAAGCATGAATGTAAAAAATATTAAAATAACCACACATTGAGGATTTATATTTTGTATTTCTCATTAACTGTCAGCTAAATTATTATGATTTTAAATCAATAAGGAGCTTTATGAGGTCAAAGAATTGATTCAAATTTTAAACTGTATAATCAGAATTAGTGCAAGGGAGAGTTTATTCATTGGAAGCAGTTTATTATTACTTAGCTGTTTATAGAAAGAGAAAAATGTATTCCAAGCATACAATGTTTATTCATTAATTTATAAAAGTTAGTGTAATGGGTTTTATTATAAGAAAAAAAAAATCCTTGTTAATAAGGGCTCTTTCACAATGAACATCAAAATACCCAGTCACGAGAACAGATGGTTCAATCAACAGGAAAAAAAAAAAAGTTTCCCTTATTAAATGCATCTTCAAACTATTAATGTGAATTTTGCCCTAATTCAGTAAAAGTTGTATCAATCCCAAGATGGAGATAAATTGGCAAGATATGCATTCGGAAATCTTATACAGACTTTAGAAGGCCACATCTGTTGGTGCTCTCATGATCCTATTTAGAAAGATTATCTCACAACAGATGTTCATGAGTATTTCTAGAAAATAAAATATGATGATAGCATAATGTGTACTTATATAAAAAGCTTAGGCCAAAGAAAGCTCTAATAGATTGCTTATATGTCTGAAATGTCAACATAATGTGCTATAATACTTCAATATTTTAGAATGTATTTCCTACAAAGAAGGTTCTCTTCCTACTTAACTACAATGCAAGTGTTAAAATCAAGAAATTACTAACATATTGCTACCATCTAATTCTCAGATCCAACTCATATTTGCCAACTTTTCTAAAAAAGGAGAACATTCCAGACTAGAATCACGTGCTGCTTTTTGTTTTCACTTCTATTTTGTCTTACTCAAACTAATTTCTTTTCTGTTTTTATTTGGCTTTTATAACCTTGACACTTTTGAAGATTATATGCCAGTTATTTTTATTAAGTTCTTCTATTTAGTTTGCCTAATATTTCCTCATGATTAGTTTTAGGTTATGCATATTTGTTAGGAAAATCACAGAAGTGAGGATTTTTTTCTCCCACTGCATGCTATTAGGTGGCACATATTTTCGATTAGGCACATTAGTGATGTTAACTCTGTTTGATTAAGATACACTTTCCAGTCTTCTCTATTGTAAAATTACTTTTTCCCTTCATCATCAATAAGTAATTTTGAAATCATATATCATGGATGCCATCCTTATTTTAATTATTTGCTTATAGACTCAAGGCATGCTATTATTTGTAATGGATTATAATCTTATAACTATCATTATTTTTCTAATGAAAGTATTCTGATTTTGCCAGTGGAAGTCCCTTAGTTCGGATTCTGTGTCTTTTTGATATCCCTTCATCATTCTTTGAGTACTTCCTAGATTTCTTGCATAAAGGATATTCTGGATAACATACTGTTTTTCTACCAGCCTTCGAATCACACATTTCACCAAAAAGTCCTGGTAATGTTTAGTGGAGAATGATATTATGAAACTAAGATCTAGATTTTATGCATACTTATTGTTGTCACTGTTCCTAGGTCCTCTCAGCAAACAAAGCTAAGGGAAATATGTTTGAGTGCATGCACGCACACACACATACACACACACACACACAGACATTTATATGTTTATTTATATCAGTTCTATACAAAAGAATTTTCTGTGATTATTTAGACTATGTGTACATGCAAACAGATAAAATATATCACTCAATAGAATAGCAATAAATACACAGAAAAACAATTATGTGTAATTATGTGTGTAGATATGTCTATGTAGATAAGTATATGTGCCAGTTATCAATTCATCACCTCTAGTCTCTAAACCACCTTCCATTGTCTTTTGATGGCAATTGCCTTTGTCAGCTAGCATGATGATAAAATTTTGCCAGTAGAGGGCACTGGAGCTACACTGTAGGACGACGGGCTTTCTGGGTTCCAGTGAGCTTCTCCTTTTCTTTCTTCTGTGGGGCTCAAACACCTGGTGAGTTTCAGTGGCACCTCCAGCAGTTTCAGTGGCATCTCACAGGAAGCATCCTAAAGGTAAATGGAGTGACACCCCCATAGGAAGCTTCCCAGTGAATTCCGTGGACATTCCACCTGGCTTCCAGAGGCTGAGTTCCAAGGTCTTCCTATTTTTGTCTTTCAGACAACTTCTAAGAAATGGTTTCTAGGTAAGCTCTGTGGGTGTCCAGCCAGCTTCCCGGAGTTCAGCATCATCCTTCCTGGAAAACTTGCGAGTAGCTTTCTGGAAAATTCAACCAGTGTCTTAGATTTCCAGAGAATTCATTACCCCAATCCCCACAGACAGCTTCCCAGAAAAAGTCATCAACACTTCTGTCTGTCAACCTTGGACTGACGACTGAACCAGTTCTTGCTCAGGATAACAAAACAGACTTCTCCACCATCCAGTGGACTACAACCATATCCTTGCCAAGAAGATCTGAATTCCAGCCTTGGAAAGCCCCCCACATCGTTTCTGAGTTTGTTTCTTTCTTGGGTACTCTCCTTTATCACAGGGTATTATTTAGAATTTTCTTTATTACCTTTATACTAAACTTTATCCATTCAAGTTACTGTGTGGTTTAGATCTCCTGACTGAAACCCAACTGATAAAATACAGAAATAAATATAGGTCCGATTAGGTGTATTTATAGGAGTGTTTTTGTGTGTACACAAATATATACACACATTTTTATATGTACTCTAAGTATTTGAATATATATTTCTGTGCTGTCCAATATACTACTAACCACATGAAATGGTTACATACTTGAAATATGGCTACCATGATGGAAAAGTTGAACATTTAATTTTATTTAACTTTAATTAATGTAAATTTAAATAGCCATATGTCACCAGTGGCTGCTGTACTAGACAATGCATATGTATGCATACACACAATCACAAGTGCATGAGTTTGCAACTATATTTATTTCGTATTTGTCAGCATCTAGTTGTCAGTTCAATGCAATATAGACTTCTCTGGTGATCATGCTTTCTGTATTTGCACCCCCTTGCTCCCAACACCCTTATATCTTTACTTATTTAATAAGTCCCCTTTTATGTGCTCAAACCTGTATCATTACCTCCTTACCTCACCCGTACTTTGGAATCTTGGATTGGGTTGCCACACCCCTGCTCCTTAACAGACACTGCTACTCTTTCATGCATATGCTCCCCTGACTACTCCAATCCTCCAACCATTCTAGGACACCCACTGCATTCTGTACTCTAATATACAGCCTTAGAAGCTTTTCTATGCAGATGCAGACACTCTCATTTCCAGGCCCTAATATTCCATTTACAGTGGCCTTCCCCATAAACACCCTTTTCACTGCAGTTAGGATCTATCACTGATATCAGAGTCTATGTACCAAGCCAGTCTTTTGCAAATAACTCTCCCATTCTGGGCTTTGACATCTTAGGCCAGACTCTCCATTAAGGATACTCTACTCACCCTAGTCAAGATATGCCACTGTGTTCAGTGCTATGATATGTTCCTCTTCCATATTTAACACAGATCCCTCATAGAGCCCAAATAATGGCTTTGGACTGAATTTGGCAGAAAGGACATGAAAAGGAGTTAAAAAAACAAAAGGGGAAAAAGCATTCTTGTTTTTGTTTTTGTTTTTTGGGGGGATGATCTTTGATCTATCATTAACTGATAGAATAACATTGAAATCTCAAATTATGATTTCACTGTTTATTCATTTTATTAATTTATCCCCCCCTTCATGTTGAGGTATTTTGCTAGTTGCATCCAGGTAAAAATTTTACAATATTTTCTTAGGAAACGTAACTTCCCTTATCATGTAATGGTGGTGTCCACCTCAAATAATATTTTTTGTTGTAAAGTCAATTCTATTTCTGATATTAATTATCTCTTGTAATTTTATTATTGTTTACTGACTTTTCACTCACTTCCCACTCTATTGATAGACTTTCCCACTCTACTGATGCTCATCTTTACTATATGGTTTGCTTTGGGAAGTGCTATTTTGTGGAAGTGATAGTGTGTCTTCAAGTAGTCTTTAGGTAGGCTGGCAAATTTCTATCCCTCATCTACTTTCTACCATGAGAAAATGTTCCAGAAATAAATTGGTTCTTCAATATACACTCAGAAAAGACAAGGCCTGTGGACCAGATCTGAACCCAATGTAACATCTGGAACAGAGTTTCACCAGTCAGCATGCAGGCCAGTGAAATAATAGTAATTATTATTATAAGACATGGATATTTTTGGGATTTTTGAAAACAATATTAATGCACCAAATTCTGACTAATATAGTAATTAGTGGAGGAACGATAAAAGAGAAAATATCTAGAAATTCTGAGATTGGAAATATGAACTCTCAAGAAAATACTGTCACAGGTAATATTAAGATCTGTTATAGCAAGCTCTGATTGGATTGAAGTTGCCCCCAATGGAATGTATTAATTTAAAAAATAAAAAAAGGGGGCGCCTGGGTGGCGCAGTCGGTTGAGCGTCCGACTTCAACCAGGTCACGATCTCACGGTCCGTGAGTTCGAGCCCCGCGTCGGGCTCTGGGCTGATGGCTCAGAGCCTGGAGCCTGTTTCTGATTCTGTGTCTCCCTCTCTCTCTGCCCCTCGCCCGTTCATGCTCTGTCTCTCTCTGTCCCAAAAATAAATAAACGTTGGAAAAAAAAAAAAATTTAAAAAAAATAAAAAAAAAATAAAAAAAGGACTTAAGTAAAAAAAGAGTAAGCACATGTGCCACTGATGCCTTTTTTGTCTAAAGAATATGTATTCAAGTCAAGAAAGAAATAGCATTTCTTAAAAAGAATTGCAGGTGCAGTGTGACTGGAATCATATCAACAAATTATAATAATTAAGAAAAATCTAATGACACTTTGCAATAAACCCATGGCCAAAATTGCCATCTTGGATAAAACTTTGACAATTTGAAAGGGAAATTTACCCTTGAGCACACAATACTTTATGAACAGAAATCTGATTGAGAAAGAGACTCAGCCGAAGGTGATATTCTCTAATGCTTTTTCCACATGTGTCCAAGTGATAATATGAAATAGTCAGAAACACCCAGAGAGTAGAAGGAAAGAGGAAGGAAGGGTGAGAGGGAGGGAAGAAGGAAGGGGAAAGAAACATTCAATACAAGGTGATGGAACAAAGTTCTATTATAAAAGGAGAACTGAAATCACACTGCAGGCATCTATAGAAATTCTGAACTCCCTTGATTAGGCCCTTGTACTACTACCTGGGAGTAGCTTACCAGGCCATTATTCATGATGCTTGGACTCTACTCTCATGTACATGTATATATTTGTGGCCAAATATATTATTTTTAGAAAAATTCACTCTTCCCTCCTGTAACCTCCAACAAAATTATATATTTCCTTTCCTTACTGATATGGATGGGTCATGTAACTTGCTTTGACAAATAGAATATGGAAGGAGTCAACAGTATACCATCTCCCAGATAACATGTAAAGAGTCACTATAACAGACATCTTATGTGTCTGCCCAGATAGGATATGCTTTTTTCAAACTGGAACCAGGAACAAGAATACACATAGAGTAGACCCAAATCCACCATGCCTCTGAAATAGAGCCATGGCAGGCAACCCACAACCTTTTGAGTAATAAATATATAAGCAATTGAGAATTTTACACAAATTTATTATAGCACAAATGTATATATTATTTTATATAATCCATTTGTTCCTTCTATTTTTCTGTTTAATTTTTCATACATGATTTTTCAATTGATAATCTACAGTTCTTCCTTAATAAAAGTATTATATTCCTAAACTTAATTTGACTTCCAGTGTTTTAGCCATACCATAATTGATATCTATCTCGATAAGTTTTGATAATTTAGCATATATGATATTTTATATTTACTAATTATTAGAAAATTGGAATATTATAAAACACGAAATATTTGCACTCATGATTAATGCTTCCATTTCTAATTAGCTTACTTTTTCATTGTTTAACTATTATCTATCCTTCCTTTTGATACTATATGTATGTCCAATGATTGACTTGTCCACTTTTAGATTTGAAGCAAAAATATCTTGAACCTATGTCACTTACTGTAAACAGTTAAAATATCTTCAGTTACATTCAGTAAAACTTTCAACCTAGAAACTCACTCTGAAAAAAAAAAAGCTATGACAGACTATGCTATAAAAACATTTCAATATTACCTATTATTAATTACAATGTATGCCATGATGGGTTTTCATTTTGAACATTTATCTATAGTATAACTAATTCTGTTTATATCTTTCTCACTTTCAATTAGAAAAATCATAAGCAGGTGATTCTCATTTTTTTTTAAGTTTGACACTTAGACATCTTATGCCAAGGAGTAACACTTAACATCAGTTTATCTGTTTTATAGTGAGACTTCTAGTGGGACAATAATAATCTTTGAAACAATTAGTGCTTTTTACAATACTGCAAAGAATGAATGAGACAAACATAAATTGATCTAATATACTTGGCTCATAGATCTTTTTAGTTCACAGATTTTAGAATCCACAATGAATTGCTGATTTCACTTATTTAATAAAACTTATTTCTCAAAACGTAAAAGCAAAGGAAAAAAGAAAGAGAGAGAGAGAGAGAGAGAGAGAGAGAGAGAGAGAGAGAAACCAAGAAAGAGACTCTTAACTATAGACAAACTGATGGTTACCAGAGACAAGGTGGGGGGATGGGTGAAATAGGTAATGGGGACTCAGGAGTACTTCTTATGATGAGCACTGGGTGATGTATGGCATTGCTGACTCACTATATTGTACACCTGAAACTAATACAACACTGTGTGTGCTGGAATTAATATTTTTTTAAAAACTTGTTTTTTTGAAAGAAATAATGATACCATTATTGTACACCAAAGAAAATTGGTTAATGTATTTTAATATTTTATTTGTTTTTCATTATGGGATTTTAATCTATACATGGAGAGTGGGGAACTAAAGGTGTTTAGTCTCTAGACCAGAAATCCTTTTGACAACTGAGTCTATAATCTATATTCAGTCACCTTTTTTTTCTATTTATGAAATACTTGATTTATGAAATTGGACTTTCTCCTGTGGAGGCTGTGATTTTGTCAAGCTAATGGATAGGAACTGTATCTTCTTTTCTGTTCTGTATAAAGCAAACAAAGGGAAGAAAAGCTGACAGAATTTTAAAAATGTCAATCACGTAGCAATTGCAAAGTTGAAAAGCAGAAGGCAATGGCATTCCTGACAAGCTGACAATACCTACAGTTCTTGATAGAAATCACTTTGAGTCTGGATGACTAGCACAGGGCAAAGTCTGACAGCTGATTTATACACGTAACTAAAGAAGGCAGTAGGAAGAACGTGAATGTATTGAAGACTAAGTTAGAAATAGACCATAACAAGGAAAGGTGATGGACATCTGCTTTCTCCTTGCAACCACCATAATAACACACCCCCACCTTGTATTTAAACTTCTTTCTTACATTATCTAAAACAAATAAGCCTGAGAGAAAGAAATAATAATATGATTAGTTTATTTAGTTTTTATTTATTATCTTATGTACTTGTCAATTCAGGGGCGCCTGGGTGGCTTGGTTGGTTAAGCATCAACTCTTGATCTCAGCTCAGGTCTTGCTGTCAGGAGTCATTGAGTTCAAACTTTGTGTTGGGCTTCACACTACACGTGAAGCCTATTTAAATATATATATATACAATAATATATATATGTATATATACACATATATAATTTAAAATATATATATTTCTTCTTCAAAAATATATCTAATTTAAAAAAATATAGATATATATTTTTTATTTAAAATATATTTGTCAACTCAAATTTTACTAATTTAAATATTAATCACAGCTAAAAAATACCTACACAGTACCATCTAGAATGCTGTTTGACCAAACTGGGCATCACATTCTTTCCAAATTGACACATAAAATTTACCATCACACTCCATACATTATCAATTTGGCAGCCATACACTACTCTTTAAATCACACTTAATCTCCTAGTAAAGACAATAGCGAAGCCATACTTCTGCCTAGCATGATGCATTTATCCTGTGTACTGTTAGAGCTTCTCAACCCTTTCCCCAAAAAGAATGGGAAATCTTTGGGTGATGTTCACACTTTTGCTTGAAAACCTGTAAATTAAATACTATGATGAAAAGTTAATACTTATTGTATGATAAAGTGATAAAAAGGTCAAGAAAACAAAGATGATTTGACACACACACATGCATATTCATAACAAAATAGGGAAGAAATACTGATAACAACTACAGCCCCGGCTTTGTAACTTGCCACCTAGCTGTAGCTGGTATTTAAAAATATCTTTCTCCACTGTCCATTCTATATTTCTTTGTGCTCAGCAGGCACCTCAGCTGATTACTCATTATTTTTTGAGTGATTTCTGATACCATGTTTTTTTTTTAATTATAGCAAAACATCGAACATGAAATCTATCCTCAACATATTTTTAAGTGTACAATATGGTATTATTAACTATAAGCATTATGTTGTATAGCAAATGTCAAAAACTTCTTAATCTTGCATAACAAAATATACACACATTGAACATCTCCCCATTTCCCTCTCCCACTATGCACTAGCAACCACCATTCTACTCTCCGCTTCTAGAATTTTGACTATTTTAGATACTTCATGTAAGTGGAATATGTAATATTTTTCCTTATGCCACTGGCTTATTTCACTTAGTAAAATGTCCTCCAGGTTCATACCTACAGCAGAATATCCTTTTTAAAGGCTGAATAAAATTCTGTTTTCTATATATACCACATTTTCTTTATCTGTTGACCCACTGATGACATTTAGGTTGTTTCCATATCTCGGTTATTGTGAATAATGGTACTTTGAAGTTGAGAGTGCAGATACCTGAGTTCAATTCTTTTAGATGTATACTCAGATGTGGGAATTATGGATCATATGGTATGATATGATACACAGACAAATGAGACAGATTAGAGAGCCCATAAAAAATACATACCCAAATGATCCTCAAAAAGGATGCCAGGAATGCAAAATGGGGAAAGGACTAGCTCTTCAACAAATCAATGATATAACTGGATATTCACATGCAAAAGAATGAAATTATTCTCTTATCTTACACCCTACACAAAACCAATTCAAAATGTATTAGACTTCTATGTCAGAACTTAATCTGTAAAACTCCTAGAAGAAAATATAGGGCAAAATATTCCCAATATTGGTCTTGGCAATAATTTCTTGGATATGATACCAAAAGCACAAGCAACAAAAGCAAAATAGAACAGTGGGATTACATCAAACCAAAAAGCTTTTACATAGCACAGGAAGCAACCAACTAAATAAAAACACAACCTATGGAATGGGAAAAAAACTACAAACCATGTATCTGATTGTGATTAATATCTAAAATATTTAAAAATTCCTACAACTCAGTATAAAAAAAACACATACATGAGCAAAGAACTTGAATAGACAATTCTTCAAAAAAGACACACAAATAGTCAACAAGTATATGAAAAAGTGCTCAACTTCATTAATCAACAGGGAAATGCAAATCAAAATGACAATGAGATATCACCTCATACTTGTTAGAATGGTTTATTAAACAACAATACATATAACATCTTGAGTTAAACAAGTATTGGCAAATATGTGGAAAAATCAGAACCCTTGCAAAATGTAAAATAGCTTAACAGATATGCATAAAGAATTAGAACTACCAAATGGTCATGGTATTGACCTGGTTCTGTGACCCAAACTCTCATTGCTAATGGACTATTAGTTGTCCTGCTTGCATTGGGTTGTTATAGTTTTCCATTAACTTCAATAATAGGGTATGATGATATTAAAAGATGTCCTAGGTGATCTCATATAGTCCAAACATATCCTTCCACTTTCATTGTGTAGTGGCAGTATAATTTCCCCTTAGTAATAAGGATCAGTAGACAATTGGAATTGTCTATTCAAGTTATACATCCCAGAACTGGGGAAATAACCACAAGATATGTTCATGGACCCACAAACTGATCTGATCTGATCTGAGTTAAAATCTGTAGATCACCTGACCTCCACAAACCCGCTACTCTAACTAGTAGACCACAGTGACCTTTTGGAACTCCTGGAATCAATATCAGTAAGAACCAGTGTCCAGTAATCTTGAAAAGTTTCATCATTTCCTTTCCCCCAATACACACTCTGAAAGTTCATAGGTTCCTTTGGGGGAAGAGTGGGAATAAGATTAATAATATAAAATTTAACAGAGTAGCAGGATCCTTCCTATAGGATCCTATAGGGACTCATTTTCCCCTTCATTCAAGAGGTTCAGTGTCTTAATACTGATGCAATACACAGAATTGAATGAGAGGCTTTGAATCTGTTTTTATGATTTAAGTTATACTTCTGTTCACTTGACCTAGATCTGCTTACACAGATCAAGTAAGAAATAAGTCAGAGAAAGACATATACATATTATTTCATTCATGTAGAATTTAAGAAACAAAACAGATAAACATAGGGGAAGGGAAGAAAAAATAAAACAAAAACAGAAAAGGAGGCAAATCATAAGAGACTCTTAAATATAGAGAACAAACTGAGGGTTGCTGGAGGAGAGGTGGGTGGGAGAGGGGTTAGACGGGTGATGGGTATTAAGGAGGGTACTTGTAATGAGCACTGGGTGTTAGTGATGAATCACGAAATTCTGTTATTGAAGCCAATACTATACTATATGTTAACTAACTTGAATTTAAATAGAAAAGAAGAAAGAAGAAGAAGGAGGAGGAGGAGGAGGAGGAGGAAGAAAAAGAAGAAGAAGTAAACAAACAAAAAAAGAATTTAGCAGACTTCCCAGCTATTTCACTTTAGGGATACCACAGACAACCAGCCAACACCATAAGGCTTTGAAAATCAGAATATTCTAAAAACTGATTTGACTCTGTGTTCCATTACGGTAACCATGCCTACCTTGCATTTAGGCTTCCCAATTCAGGGGCAGTAGTTCCTGTTGTAATATATGACCCACAGAAAAGAGTGAGTAACAAAGTTGTACAACTAAGAACTCTTTTAGTAAAAGATCGTTTGAAAATTATTAAGCATCCATTATGTTGTAGTTTAAGATTCTGAATAAGATATCAAAGTGAAATTCCATTATATAATCAATAATCCCTATATTTATAACAAAAATTAGTATTTAAATATTCTGTGCTCTTTTCTTCTTTGAAAATTTGAAGTCATAATTTGGTTAAATTGAATGCAATAATTTAGTGTCATTTATAATAATATTGTTACTTTAATACAAAAATTTTAAGTAACATTAAGGATGTGGAATTCATGTGAGCAGAAAACTAAAATTAGAATTTATTTTATAAATTAAATATTTCTCTGTAATGTCCTAGCAATATATAAGAATAATTTATAAATATCAATATCAATTTTAAAACAGCAAAATATTTTAAAGAAAATCATTTTAATTTTTTCTTAATACTTTTATGGCTTTGAAATATCAAGTAATTTTTCCTGAAATTTTCAAATAATCAATATATGACATATTAATTGATACCTATATAAAATACTCATAAATGTGTGTATGTACATATATATGCACACACAACTAATATATACACATAATTCTGTAAAAATTCTGATTATATGAAGAAATCCTTTATAACCTGGTTTCCTGGGATATGTGCACAGGCTTCAGGAATTCTGTAAAAATCTTTAAACTTGATGCAAATACTTGTATAGATTATTTTTTCCTTTGGAAAGGGTACAAGTTTCAGCAGTTTGCTATATGTCCATTACTAAATAAGTCTCTAAACCATTATTTATAACATAGAAATACTGATTTTTTATATCTCAAATGGGAAAACTGGATTAATGAAATCAGTTTGGATTTATTACCAAGTGCCATAGGTACTTTTCTTTATTCTAAATAGCTTTCTGTCCAAAGGGCTATGGGCTTGCTTGGGGTTCACATATGGCATATATATTTATCTCCACAGTCTTAAACCATTGTAAACAAACAGATCAGGATTGTTAAAGGCCAGAGTCAGAAAAAAATTTCCACTGAAGCACATAAAATGCCTGTTGAAAAGCAGAACCCTGTCTCAACCGAGTCTACATTTTTATAGCCTATAATTATTTCATATGGTTAGTAGGAATGGTTTATGATGTGCTAGAATATCATTCCTTGAGCTGAAAAAATATTCTCAAAAATTACAGAATATTATAAGTTGCATATATTTAATGCATACAAATTGTGTTTCTGTTGATTAAAAGCAAACCAAACTTTCTGCTTATAATCACTATTTGAAACCATCCTAATTCTCATGCATATTAGCAGTGGGGTACATTATTATTGTTATACAGGGCAGAGACCTTTTCAGTACTTATAAATCTAAGAGAGCTAATGCCAGAGTGATATTTCACAAAATGTGCTGCCACCGGGGAGTCTGAACATATTTCATTTTCAGTAGCGACATTGAGTATCCTAATTGCCAACACTCCCAAGCCACTATCAAGGTATTCTGTCATCCATTTTCACTAGCAGTTTGTCTGTCTCTATTCCTTGTCCTTGTTTTCTACTTTCTCTTTCTCTGTCCCTTCAGAAATGCTGACAGATTTTAGCTTACTTGTAAGATTCATAAAAATCCACCTATAGTATCACTAATCCAAACACTTTCATCTGTGATTTGAACAATTTATACCTTTATAAATGGTAATGATAACATCACAATTATTCTTCTAAAATATTTGCTTTTTTCATATCTAACAGTATGTTTATGCATGTCCTACTTTGTCTTATAAAATGGTAAATTTACTATGGGGCAAATTAGATGGACTGCACAATGGATTGTTAGAACTCATAATTGTACTTGATAATAATGCTAAAGACAGTATTTCTTTAGGTTATTTTTCCCAAATATCTGATAATAGTAAACATGATTTAGCTATTAATAATAATGCATTAGTACACTCTTCTTCGGAGGATGATGAAATATATGCAAATAACTCCTTTTCCATTTAATGTAAAATAATCAATTCATCCGTACCTATGGAGAATTTACGTTTCTACTATAAATACATACGGAGAAACTTTCCTTATGATTTGATTTGATTTGATTTCTATTTTATTTTGAGGGGGAGAGAGAGAGAGAGCTCACCAGCAGGGGAGAGGGGCAGAAGAAGAGAGAGAGAGAATCTAAGCAGGATCCCCAGTCAGCAAGGCTCGACCTTATGACACTGGAATCATTACCTGGGTCAAAATCCAGAGTGGGAGCTCAACCAACTGAGCCGCCCAGGCGTCCCTTTTCT
This sequence comes from Herpailurus yagouaroundi, assembly GCF_014898765.1. NCBI lineage: Eukaryota > Metazoa > Chordata > Mammalia > Carnivora > Felidae > Herpailurus > Herpailurus yagouaroundi. The sequence goes on along the minus strand of NW_024412376.1, from coordinate 116,389,451 downwards.
TAGGTATCCCTTTTGCTATGTGTCACAAGTTTCTATGTGTAAGATTAGCATTTTCAGTTAGCACCTTCTCATTTTAGACATATTGTAAATACTATTATTACTTTCCTTTAATATTTGGATATTTAGAATTTAGATATTTAGAATGTTGGTTTTTCAAATTCTATAGGATTTGATTTATGAAATTTAGGTCAGTTTTCATAAATATTCCTATATGTTTATAAAAAAAATGTACCTTGCAGTTGTTAGGTACAATGATCTACAGGTTTTCTGTTAAGCTTGCTTATTATGTGGATAAATCTGTAATTTAACAATTTATATGGGAAGGTATGTTGTTTGTACATTTTATTTTTCAGTTTCCTATTAGTATATTTAAAGAAATTCAGGAAAAAACATGAAGATAGAAGCCAACTTATATTGGGTTGAGGAGGAAAGTAAGAAGAAACATTGAGGAAATTTAGACTAAGGTTTTAGAAATTTAAGATGATTTTAAAAGATAGCCTACACTTAATTTATTTTTCAAAAAATATTTTGTTCATAATTTCCAATGATATCACAAATATTGAACATACATTTTAACTTTACTTAAAATGCTGTGACCCCTCAAATGGAAATTTAAACGCACAAAACCAGAAATACATATATCTTGTATTGTTTCTCTCAGTGATTAGTTTCCTAATGATAGCAATTAATATACTGCAAATAGTATATGAAGAAATTTTGCAAAATGATCTGGCTTCTTCCTTAAGGAAACTAAATAACAGTTTAATGTAAAATAGCCACACCCCTATTCTTGGCAATTACAAATGTAAGTCTGTATATAGCATTCTCTATGCTATAGGTTCTTAGAGAATAAATACTCTATTGTATTCGAATATAAACTGGTAGGTGAACAAAGATCAAACAACTGTTTGCTTCTACTCCATTATTTGTAAGATTTTGGTAAAGATTGTCATTAATATTTTTTTTAATGTTTGGTAGAATTCATGATTAAAACCATGTAGTCTTGGGCTTTTCTGTGCTGGGAGATTTTGATTCCTAATTCAACTCTGATTATTATTATTGATCTAAGATTTCCTATATCTTGGATTCATGATTTGTGATTTAATCTTGGTAATTTATGTTTTTAGGAGTTACATGGTTTTTTTTTCCCTAAATTACCTGACTTGTTAGTCCATAATTGCTTATAGTTACCTGTTATCACACTAGGTATTTCTGTGGTTATTTGCTGCATTGTTTTCTCTTCCATTTCTCATTTTGGTTTCTGAGACTTCCCTCTTTTTTATTCTTAGTTAATGTAGTTAAGCCATTTGCAATTTTATTTTTTTGGAAAAAAACTGGTAATTATTTTCAATGTTATGCTTATTATTTATTCTGATCTCTATTGTTATTTGCTTCCTCTGATAAATTTCTTCTTTTTCTGGTTCCTTGTGGTGTAATGTTGTTTATTTGAACTTTTTTTTTTCTTGAAATAAACATTTATAGCATCAATTTTACTGTAACATCTGCTTTTGCTACATTCCATAGGTTTTGGAATATTTGTGTTCTCTTTTTCTTTTGTTTTGAGACATATTTTGATTTGTCATTTGACTTCTTATTTGGCCCATTACCTGTGCAGTAGTGTATTGTTTAATTTTTGCATAATAAATATTTAATATTACATGTAGATTTTCCAGCCTTGTTTTATTGTTGATCTTTAATTTGGTACCATTGTGGCTGGAAAATATACTTGGTATGATTCTAGTCTTCTTAAATTTGTAATGTTTGTGATGTCTTTTTTCATGTGACTTAACCAGGGGATTCTTCTGTGTGTACCTGAGGAAATGTGTATTCTATTTTTCTTGGATAGAATATTTTATATTTATATTTTTTAGAACCATGTATTGTGAAGGATGCTTCAAGTAAAAAATGTTCTTGTTCAAAACAAGTAACTTTACTTGAGAGTACTTGTTTAAAATAAAGCCTATCAGAGGCGAGGTAGGAAGGGGGAGGGGTGAAATAGATGATGGCGATTAAAAGTATACTTATCATGCCGAGCACCGAGTAATGATGTATAGAATTGTTCAATCACCTGAAACTAATAATAACACTATGTGTTAACTACACTGGAATTAAAATAAAAAACAATAAAAAATGTAAGATTTATATACTTCAGATGAGCTACTCTCAGAGGTTACTGTGTTACTGTGACATTGTATTTTGAGACAGTGAGTTTTTTAGGTTGTAATACCATCATGGGTAATATTTTTAGTAAAATATGTTTTCAGGATGTAAATTTATCTCTGAGTCATAAGAACATTTGATAGTGTTAGTATAAATAATAAATTATATATTTTATAACAAATATGAATAATAAAATCTGAGCATATTACTAGAATGGGTATTTGAAATGTTAGAGCTTTTGGTTTAAGGAATATTTTAGAAAACTAGGATTAACAAAAATAGTCTAATAGTTTTTGTTTTCTCCTTTTTTGTTAAGGCTGCCATTCTGTTATCAATGCATGAATATTTTTTATTTTATATAAATTATCTCCAATTCTTATTCAAAATATTATTTCTACACATTAATTTAAAGAGCATGTTTATCTTGGCACAATGTTCCAAAGATCAACTTTGGTAACATTTTCTATCCTAAGAATAAAGCTCACAGTTATGTGAGGATTGAAAAACAAACACAAACAAATAAAACTGACATTTTTTTTCAATTGAAAATTAATGATTGAAATATATCTAAGGATTGTCAATATATTGATTTGAGAGAAAGAATTCTGTCAGTTTTGTAAAGTTATACTGTCATTAAGTTCTCCAGTCTTAATAATGAAGTTGAAAGAAATACACTATAATTATGGTCCATTTTTCACAGAGACACATTTAAAAACTTAATTCAATTTACTGAAATAGTAATTCCATGTTTCTTTAAGTATCATGCATTTAAATACATATTTTAGCCTCCATGTTGTGTTTTGGGTTAGATCTCCTTTTAAAATTATTTCCACATGAAACTATTATTATTCTTTTTAAGATTTATTTATTTATTTTGAGGGAGAGAGAGCAAGAACAAGCAGGGGATGGGCATAGAAGGCGGCGGGGGGGGGGGAGAGAGAGTCCCACGGAGGCTTGTGCTGTCAGTGCACAGCCCAGTGTGGGGCTCGATCCCAGGAACTGTGAGATCATGACCTGAGCTGAGATCAAGAGTCACAAACACTTAACGAACTGAGCCACACAGGCACCCCAACATATGAAACTGTAATAAGAGCTCTTCACATAATTGTCTCAATCTCTTAGTGAATATGTATAATGTCTTAAGAACATAGATTTTTTAGTCCAATGGGCTATTTTAATTTAACTTAATTGGGCTTAGGCACTTACTAGGTATTTAACATTAAGCACATGATCTTACCTCTTGGTGCCTGAGTCTTTTAATTGTAAAATAAAATTACTAATTTTACCTCATAATGTGAATGTATAGGTTTAACTCATAGGGATTTATGAAGTAATCACTTGTAAATCACTTGGAACAATCACTAACACTTTATTAACTATTAGTAATCATACATTATTTTACTATAAGTCCAGGGGTCTAGTTCTTCCTTTAGAGATCTACTAGGGACTAATTACTCATTTTTAAAATGAAAAAAGAAAAAGAAAAAGAAAATACAAAACTTTATTTGGTGTCATATGATATCATTTCTAAAGTGATATCATTTCTAGAGTCTTTTTGCTTCTCTCTAAATTTCAACAGTTTAAAACTGGCATGTACAGCTTAAATTGTTATGTATCTGACTTAACAAGATACAAAAATGCTTTACATTATAATACAGTTTCATTGTAATTAGTACATTATAATAGTTTCATTATAATTAGTATGTTGTGTGAACATATATTTATAGACTACTAGATAGAAATAAAGCAACATCTAGGGTTTCATTAACGCATGAGTTTATTAATAAGCGTTTAATATGAGCTTGTGACTTGCTAGGTAGTATGTTAGGTGCTAAGGATACCAAATTCACTAAGATATGATACCTCCCTTAAAAAGCTATTGCATTCAATCCCAAAGTGCAAAGAATCCTTTAATAGTAATAAAGAAAAAAAAGAGCAATAGTTATATAGATAATGACTGTTCTACTTATTTCTTTTCCCAAAATTGTGCTGAATGATTTAGAATTTTGGATAGTGATTTCTTAGGCATGTTTAGACTAATACTCCCAACGAATTATTACTTAACCTTCAAAAATTTGATATCTTTCTCTGAATACTCTTGAACATGATTGCACATCCTCATTAAAAAACAAATACAGGGGAAGATGGCGGCGTAGGAGGACGCTGGGCTCACCGCGCGTCCTGCTGATCACTTAGATTCCACCTACACCTGCCTAAATAACCCAGAAAACCACCAGAGGATTAGCAGAACGGAGTCGCCGGAGCCAAGCGCAGACGAGAGGCCCACGGAAGAGGGTAGGAAGGGCGGCGAGGCGGTGCGCGCTCCACGAACTGGCGGGAGGGAGCCGGGGCGGAGGGGCGGCTCGCCGGCCAAGCAGAGCCCCCGAGTCTGGCTTGCAAAAAGCGGAGGGGCCTGACGGACTGTGTTCCGACAGCAAGCGCGACTTAGCGTCTGGGAGGTCATAAGTTAACAGCTCTGCTCAGAAAGCGGGAAGGCTGGAGGACAAAGGGAAGGAAAGCTGCTGAGCCCCCGGAAGACAGAGCTCAGTTTGGTGGGGAACAAAGGCGCTCGCCAGCGCCATCTCCCCCGCCCATCCCCCAGCCAAAATTGCAAAGAGAACCAGTTCCTGCCAGGGAACTTGCTCGCTCCGCGCAAACACCCAACTCTGCGCTTCTGCGGAGCCAAACCTCCGGCAGTGGATCTGACTCCCTGCTGCTGCCACAGGGCCCCTCCTGAAGTGGATCACCTAAGGAGAAGCAAGCTAAGCCTGCCTCTCCTGCCCCTGTGCACCTTGCCTACCCACCCCAGCTAAGACGCCAGATCCCCAGCATCACAAGCCTGGCAGTGTGCAAGTAGCCCAGACAGGCCACCCCACCCCACAGTGAATCCCGCCCCTAGGAGAGGGGAAGAGAAGGCACGCACCAGTCTGACTGTGGCCCCAGCAGTGGGCTGGGGGCAGACATCAGGTCTGACTGCGGCTCCGCCCACCAACTCCAGTTATACACCTCAGCACAGGGGAAGTGCCCTGCAGGTCCTCACCACGCCAGGGACTATCCAAAATGACCAAGCGGAAGAATTCCCCTCAGAAGAATCTCCAGGAAATAACAACAGCTAATGAGCTGATCAAAAAGGATTTAAATAATATAACAGAAAGTGAATTTAGAATAATAGTCATAAAATTAATCGCTGGGCTTGAAAACAGTATAGCTGACAGCAGAGAATCTCTTGCTACAGAGATCAAGGGACTAAGGAACAGTCACGAGGAGCTGAAAAACGCTTTAAATGAAATGCATAACAAAATGGAAACCACGACAGCTCAGATTGAAGAGGCAGAGGAGAGAATAGGTGAACTAGAAGATAAAGTTATGGAAAAAGAGGAAGCTGAGAAAAAGAGAGATAAAAAAATCCAGGAGTATGAGGGGAAAATTAGAGAACTAAATGATACAATAAAAAGAAATAATATACGCATCATTGGTATCCCAGAGGAGGAAGAGAGAGGGAAAGGTGCTGAAGGGGTACTGGAAGAAATAATAGCTGAGAACTTCCCTGAACTGGGGAAGGAAAAAGGCATTGAAATCCAAGAGGCACAGAGAACTCCCTTCAGACGTAACTTGAATCGATCTTCTGCACGACATATCATAGTGAAACTGGCAAAATACAAGGATAAAGAGAAAATTCTGAAAGCAGCAAGGGGTAAACGTGCCCTCACATATAAAGGGAGACCTATAAGACTCGTGACTGATCTCTCTTTTGAAACTTGGCAGGCCAGAAAGAATTGGCACGAGATTTTCAGTTTGCTAGACAGAAAAAATATGCAGCCGAGAATCCTTTATCCAGCAAGCCTGTCATTTAGAATCGAAGGAGAGATAAAGGTCTTCCCAAACAAACAAAAACTGAAGGAATTTGTCACCACTAAACCAGCCCTACAAGAGATCCTAAGGGGGACCCTGTGAGACAAAGTACCAGAGACATCACTACAAGCATAAAACATACAGATATCACAATGACTCTAAACCCATATCTTTCTATAATAACACTGAATGTAAATGGATTAAATGCGCCAACCAAAAGACATAGGGTATCAGAATGGATAAAAAAACAAGACCCATCTATTTGCTGTCTACAAGAGACTCATTTTAGACCTGAGGACACCTTTCGATTGAGAGTGAGGGGATGGAGAACTATTTATCATGCTACTGGAAGCCAAAAGAAAGCTGGAGTAGCCATACTTCTATCAGACAAACTAGACTTTAAATTAAAGGCTGTAACAAGAGATGAAGAAGGACATTATATAATAGTGACAGGGTCTATCCATCAGGAAGAGCTAACAATTATAAATGTCTATGCGCCGAATACTGGAGCGCCCAAATATATAAAACAATTACTCATAAACACAAGCAACCTTATTGATAAGAGTGTGGTAATTGCAGGGGACTTTAACACCCCACTTACAGAAATGGATAGATCATCTAGACACACGGTCAATAAAGAAACAAGGGCCCTGAATGAGACATTGGATCAGATGGACTTGACAGATATATTTAGAACTCTGCATCCCAAAGCAACAGAATATACTTTCTTCTCGAGTGCACATGGAACATTCTCCAAGATAGATCATATACTGGGTCACAAAACAGCCCTTCATAAGTTTACAAGAATTGAAATCATACCATGCATACTTTCAGACCACAATGCTATGAAGCTTGAAATCAACCACAGGAAAAAGTCTGGAAAACCTCCAAAAGCATGGAGGTTAAAGAACACCCTACTAACGAATGAGTGGGTCAACCAGGCAATTCGAGAAGAAATTAAAAAATATATGGAAACAAATGAAAATGAAAATACAACAATCCAAACGCTTTGGGATGCAGCGAAGGCAGTCCTGAGAGGAAAATACATTGCAATCCAGGCCTATCTCAAGAAACAAGAAAAATCCCAAATACAAAATCTAACAGTACACCTAAAGGAAATAGAAGCAGAACAGCAAAGGCAGCCTAAACCCAGCAGAAGAAGAGAAATAATAAAGATCAGAGCAGAAATAAACAATATAGAATCTAAAAAAACTGTAGAGCAGATCAACGAAACCAAGAGTTGGTTTTTTGAAAAAATAAACAAAATTGACAAACCTCTAGCCAGGCTTCTCAAAAAGAAACGGGAGATGACCCTAATAGATAAAATCATGAATGAAAATGGAATTATTACAACCAATCCCTCAGAGATACAAACAATTATCAGGGAATACTATGAAAAATTATATGCCAACAAATTGGACAACCTGGAAGAAATGGACAAATTCCTGAACACCCACACTCTTCCAAAACTCAATCAGGAGGAAATAGAAAGCTTGAACAGACCCATCACCAGCGAAGAAATTGAATCAGTTATCAAAAATCTCCCAACAAATAAGAGTCCAGGACCAGATGGCTTCCCAGGGGAGTTCTACCAGACGTTCAAAGCAGAGATAATACCTATCCTTCTCAAGCTATTCCAAGAAATAGAAAGGGAAGGAAAACTTCCAGACTCATTCTATGAAGCCAGTATTACTTTGATTCCTAAACCAGACAGAGACCCAGTAAAAAAAGAGAACTACAGGCCAATATCCCTGATGAATATGGATGCCAAAATTCTTAGTAAGATACTAGCAAATCGAATTCAACGGCATATAAAAAGAATTGTTCACCATGATCAAGTGGGATTCATTCCTGGGATGCAGGGCTGGTTCAACATTCGCAAATCAATCAACGTGATACATCACATTAACAAAAAAAAAGAGAAAAAACATATGATCCTGTCAATCGATGCAGAAAAGGCCTTTGACAAAATCCAGCACCCTTTCTTAATAAAAACCCTTGAGAAAGTCGGGATAGAAGGAACATACTTAAAGATCATAAAAGCCATTTATGAAAAGCCCACAGCTAACATCATCCTCAACGGGGAAAAACTGAGAGCTTTTTCCCTGAGATCAGGAACACGACAGGGATGCCCACTCTCACCGCTGTTGTTTAACATAGTGCTGGAAGTTCTAGCATCAGCAATCAGACAACAAAAGGAAATCAAAGGCATCAAAATTGGCAAAGATGAAGTCAAACTTTCGCTTTTTGCAGATGACATGATATTATACATGGAAAATCCGACAGACTCCACCAAAAGTCTGCTAGAACTGATACATGAATTCAGCAAAGTTGCAGGATACAAAATCAATGTACAGAAATCAGTTGCATTCTTATACACTAACAATGAAGTAACAGAAAGACAAATAAGGAAACTGATCCCATTCACAATTGCACCAAGAAGCATAAAATACCTAGGAATCAATCTAACCAAAGATGTAAAGGATCTGTATGCTGAAAACTATCGAAAGCTTATGAAGGTAATTGAAGAAGATTTAAAGAAATGGCAAGACATTCCCTGCTCATGGATTGGAAGAATAAATATTGTCAAAATGTCAATACTACCCAAAGCTATGTACACATTCAATGCAATCCCAATCAAAATTGCACCAGCATTCTTCTCGAAACTAGAACAAGCAATCCTAAAATTCATATGGAACCACAAAAGGCCCCGAATAGCCAAAGTAATTTTGAAGAAGAAGACCAAAGCAGGAGGCATCACAATCCCAGACTTTAGCCTCTACTACAAAGCTGTCATCATCAAGACAGCATGGTATTGGCACAAAAACAGACACATAGACCAATGGAATAGAATAGAAACCCCAGAACTAGACCCACAAACGTATGGCCAACTCATCTTTGACAAAGCAGGAAAGAACATCCAATGGAAAAAAGACAGTCTCTTTAACAAATGGTGCTGGGAGAACTGGACAGCAACATGCAGAAGGTTGAAACTAGACCACTTTCTCACACCATTCACAAAAATAAACTCAAAATGGATAAAGGACCTGAATGTGAGACAGGAAACCATCAAAACCCTAGAGGAGAAAGCAGGAAAAGACCTCTCTGACCTCAGCCGTAGCAATCTCTTACTCGACACATCCCCAAAGGCAAGGGAATTAAAAGCAAAAGTGAATTACTGGGACCTTATGAAGATAAAAAGCTTCTGCACAGCAAAGGAAACAACCAACAAAACTAAAAGGCAACCAACGGAATGGGAAAAGATATTTGCAAATGACATATCGGACAAAGGGCTAGTATCCAAAATCTATAAAGAGCTCACCAAACTCCACACCCGAAAAGCAAATAACCCAGTGAAGAAATGGGCAGAAAACATGAATAGACACTTCTCTAAAGAAGACATCCGGATGGCCAACAGGCACATGAAAAGATGTTCAGCGTCGCTCCTTATCAGGGAAATACAAATCAAAACCACACTCAGGTATCACCTCACGCCAGTCAGAGTGGCCAAAATGAACAAATCAGGAGACTCTAGATGCTGGAGAGGATGTGGAGAAACGGGAACCCTCTTGCACTGTTGGTGGGAATGCAAATTGGTGCAGCCGCTCTGGAAAGCAGTGTGGAGGTTCCTCAGAAAATTAAAAATAGACCTACCCTATGACCCAGCAATAGCACTGCTAGGAATTTATCCAAGGGACACAGGAGTACTGATGCATAGGGGCACTTGTACCCCAATGTTCATAGCAGCACTCTCAACAATAGCCAAATTATGGAAAGAGCCTAAATGTCCATCAACTGATGAATGGATAAAGAAATTGTGGTTTATATACACTATGGAATACTACGTGGCAATGAGAAAAAATGAAATATGGCCTTTTGTAGCAACGTGGATGGAACTGGAGAGTGTGATGCTGAGTGAAATAAGCCATACAGAGAAAGACAGATACCATATGGTTTCACTCTTATGTGGATCCTGAGAAACTCAACAGGAACCCATGGGGGAGGGGAAGGAAAAAAAAAAAAAGAGGTAAGAGTGGGAGAGAGCCAAAGCATAAGAGACTGTTGAGAACTGAGAGCAAACTGAGGGTTGATGGGGGGTGGGAGGGAGGAGAGGGTGGGTGATGGGTACTGAGGAGGGCACCTTTTGGGATGAGCACTGGGTGTTGTATGGAAACCAATTTGACAATAAATTTCATATATAAATTAAAAAAAAAAAAAACAGTGATGTCTGGTTACTGTTTTTCAAAATCAGCCTTTATTGTCATGTTTCATATTGGCTGCAGATATGATCATTAAAAATAAAAAAAAAAAAAAAAATACAGGGGCGCCTGGGTGGCGCAGTCGGTTAAGCGTCCGACTTCAGCCAGGTCACGATCTCGCGGTCCGTGAGTTCCAGCCCCGCGTCAGGCTCTGGGCTGATGGCTCAGAACCTGGAGCCTGTTTCCAATTCTGTGTCTCCCTCTCTCTCTGCCCCTCCCCCGTTCATGCTCTGTCTCTCTCTGTCCCAAAAATAAATAAACGTTGGAAAAAAAAAATTTAAAAACAAATACAAAAAAAAAAAACCCATAAAAAAACAGTCCACCTATCTGCTTAACTAATGTGTTAATATTTCTTAATCTTTATCAGAGTGTATCACATTGTATCACTCATTTGTCACTTTTCATAAGTTATGAGCTCCTTGGAAGTAAGTACTTTGTCTTTATCTCTTGTAGATCCCGGTTTCCAGTGTATCTGGATCATTTGGGTAATTGTATGCACACAGATGTAGACAATACGCTTGTCCAATGGTGAAGCCAAAATATATAGGAGGACATGTAAGAAGTGAGTAGAATAAACATAATTTTTATTTTATTTTAATTTTATTTTTATTAATTTATTTGCAACAGGGGAATTCAACTACCACTCTCTTTTTCTAAAGTTTTTTACTTAAATTCCAGTTAGTTAACATGTAGTATAATATTAGTTTCAGGTGTACAATATAGTGATTCAACACTTCCACACAACACCCAGTGCTTGTCACACGTACATTTCTTAATCCACCTATATCACCCAAGCCCCCACTCAACTCTCCTCTGGTAACCATCAGTTTGTTCTCTATAAAGAGTCTGTCTCTTGGTTTGCCTCTCTCTCTCCATCTCTCTCTCTCTTTTTCCCCTTTGCTCGTTTGTTTCTTAAATTCCACATGTGAGTGACATCATATGGCATTTGTCTTTCTCTGATTTATTTCACTTAGCTGTATACTCTCTAGCTCCATCCATGGTGTTGCAAATGGCAAGATTTCATTTTTTTTTTTTTTGATGGCTGAGTTATAATAGTCCATGGTGTGTGTGTGCAGTGCAATTGCTGGAACATCAGGTAGTTCTATTTTTTAACTTCCTGAGGAACCTCCACACTGTTTTCCAGAGTGTCTGCACCAGTTTACATTACCACCAACAGTGTAAGAGTAAACATAATGTTTTAAAATGTATGTATTTAGAAATGTGAAATAACAGAATGTTTGAAATGAAATTGGTTGCTACTAAAATCATCAAAATACAAGTTTGATAAGAAAAAAATCCTGTTTATCAATTTTAAAGGAAAAAATTTGAACATCTCCTGAAGACATTATACTTCTAAGGATACAAAACAAAGTGACTAGGTAACATGACATGAGCCCAGACCTCACTGAACTCTCATACACATAATTAGAGAATGGTCAAGAAAGTATAAATACTGCTTTTTGTTTTTAACATTTATTTATTTTTGAGACAGAGACAGAGAATGAGGGGGGGGGGAGAGTCAGAGAGAGAGGGAGACACAGGATCTGAAGCAGACTCCAGGCTCTCGGCTGTCAGCATAGAGCCCAATGTGGGGCTTGAACCCACGAACCTGAGCTGATGTCAAATGCTAAACTGACTGAGCCACCCAGGCACCCCAAGAATGCTATTATTTTGAAAGAAACTTTAGGGAATTGTCTTTAATACAGTGCAATATCACAAAAATTTAAAAGCTGATTGCAAGTTAACTTGTCCCTGACATTAAAGCTTTCCTTTAGTATTTACATGGAAAATAAGCTTGGAGAACTTAACAAACAACCTTTAGATTTGAAGAGACAGAATGCATGGGAAAAGATGAGCAATGATGAAAATAGCTAGGGTACATATTGGTGATACAAATCACCAACATTATTTACATTGGAGCTATAGATTATATGGATGCCTGTCTGTGTCAAGGTACGATGTGGTGTGTGTGTGTGTGTGTGTGTGTGTGTGTGTGTGTGTGTTGGGGAGCAGGGGTGAGGTGAGGAAATAGCTTGTTATAAGGCATCTAGGAATATCCTCTAAATATACGCAAGAGCAGGCACAAATGGTAACTGGAAGCCGGACTAACTGCAAAGTCTAATGAACCCTGTATCCTAGCTCATAAGAAAGAATAAAACCGAAGGGAGAAGAAAGTCCACTTCTGGGATGGCTCATAGTTTTGACCGTCATACTGGTCTACCAAATTAATAATGTGTAATGTTAATTTATGTTAAAAAGCCCCCTCAAATTTAAAGTATGAAAAAAAGTTTAAAGTAATGCTGTTAATACTATAAATGAAATTTCTTCACATAATTGTTTGCCCTTACTACCTGCATCTTCCAACTGTCTCTGCCCACCCCCAAAAGAAAAACAACAAAATGAAAACAAAGATGAATTAAGAACAAAAAAAGAAAAATAATATCCTGAAGCAGAGCACACAGAAATCACCTATTCAGATACCTATCCTGTAGGCACCCAACTGATAAGGGGATGGAATTTGAAAAATTCTCACTAATCTCTTCCAATATGTAGAGAGAAGTACAGCAAATTCATATCCTTATTTTCAAAATCAATTTAGCATGTCATTTTTTTTCAGGACACTAACTTTCAATACCCAAATTTCCTTAGGGTCGCTACCATGCATATTGATAATTATATGTAATACTTCCAATTTTAATGAATCATGCTCAATTATAATGACTTGTTATCCATTATCTCACTAGAATGTAAGTTACTTAAGTGCAATAGCAGTTTGGTTTACTTTTGTAGATTTCACAGATCATAAGGCATGTTGATTAAGTAGGCAAGCACAATATAAGGTGCACTTTTAGAAAAATAAAAAAATCTAGCAACATGTTGTTAAAAGCAACATTTTAGTGTAATTACCTATAGATATAATACTGTATACAAGTTTGAAAGAAATGTATTTGTATGATCATTTGTTTTTATAATAAGACCCAATGATCATGGCCAAAAACAATACCTAGTTTCCCTAAAATGGGATTAAATAACATTAATTTTGGGTTTTGTTTACCTGATAGTGAGCAAGTTCGATAGAGGATAAAATAAGTGACGATACTTCTCTCTATAGTTGTGCTTTGCCTCTCCACTAAATTGTTGGTGAAAACAATGCATGTAAAAGATGCTGTGATGGGCACCCATTTTTCAAGTCATAGTGCTCACATGTCCAATCATCATGTATATTTGTTATATGAATAAAAAGTTATATACCATTTAAAAACAGTTGAAACTGTTAATTTCACCTTGAAAACTGAGTAAAGAGGAATGAAACACATCTGTCATACCCATGGAGGTACAGGACCAGGAAGCAGAGAAATATTAGAAAATTTTCAAGGAGATATACCAGGTTCAGTTTCTTTACATTCAATATTTATAATCTCCATTCATTTGCTACCCAAATAACTAAATAGCCCACTAAACAATATTAGCCAAATTACACCATTTTAAGTAATCACATTTTGAATGAACAAAAATTTCACTGAGATCAAAACTTTTACGGGAGTGGAAAGTTCAAGGGTAGTGCATCTTTACCTCAGCCCCTACAAAAATGCTGGACAATAATAGTTCATGTTCACTTTAGTCTCTATTTGGAATAATTTTAGTTATAGTTAAAAGTCAAAATATTTTAAAATCAAATATTTTACTCATTATCTCAATGAATTTTATTTATTTAAAAAGTATTAGAGGGATGTCTGGGTGGCTCAGTCACTTGAGCATCTGACTCTTGATTTCAGCTCAAGTCACGATCTCATGGTTCATGGGTTCGAGCCCTGTGTCAGGCTCTGAGATGGCTTGGGATTCTCTCTTCCTCTCTTTCTTCCCCTCCCCCATTCACACTCTCTCATTCTTTCAAAGAAATAAACATTTAAAAATAATAAACCGTTATTAGGGCTCCTTCCACTTATTGAGTACTTTATGACCAATTACTCACACACAGATTTTGAAAATAATTTTCTGCTCCTTATTGAAATGAGAAAATTTAGGTTTAGAGATTAAAGCAAGGTCACAGAATAATTCAGCTTGTAAGTAGCACAGCTTGGATTCTAATAAAGATCTTCTTAACACCAGTACATTATTTCCCTACTATATTGTGTAAAATATATGAAATAAATTACAATTGCATACAAAATTATAATTGGAAAGTATAATAAATGTTCTTTCAACAAATTTTATATTAGCATTATATTCTTTTTGAATAGATTTTTCATATATTACTGCTCTGTACTTACTACTCAAAAAGCAGGAAATTGTTCAGATATTTCCATCATATAAATTAGCAATTATCAGGTACTTCTTATCAGATACTTCTTATCATAAGGAAATAAAGAAATACTAAAATAGCTCAAAGTCCTCTAAAGTTCAAAGGATTTATGACTCTCAATCCTCTCATTAGCAACATATTTAAAATGTAACAATGAGAGTGGAGTAAATCTCATTAGCTTCAGGAAGGTACAGAATCCTTAAATTCTATTCTGGTCATTAATTGTACTACACATACTTATTGAAATAAGAGATGGACAAAATTATTTCATTAAATATGAGCAGAGCAAGTAAAGCAAATTGAGTACTGCATGTAAAAACAAACAAAATGATTTGACTACACAAATTGGGTTTTAACTACATATGTGGAACTTGAAAATATGTAACTGCTTGTGACTAAGTCTTTCTACAAGAGGTCTTTCAGGTTTAACCCTCCCTTGTGTTGAGAACAGACTTTTGCTTTGGAGCTGTCTCAAAATGAAATTAAAATCATTTAAGTCAGTACCCACATTCCTCCAAAGGTTGTATGGTTTGGTCATTGTGAAATATGGGTGAAGCCAGGAACCATATTAGCAAACATCAGGAAGGAGATAATCTGCATACTTACCACAGTTCTACCATACATTTGCTTGAGAACACTTATCTTTATGTCTATCTGAGTCATATTTTCCATTCTCTGCCTATTCTAAATTTTCCAACTCTTATTATTATCTCTTATTGTTATTATAAGAAAGGGTAAATTTATCTATACCCATGCTTTCAATTCATGATTTTATAGATATAAATTACATCTTTCTTCACCCTAGAGCTTGTCTATGTCCTCAGAGCCATATATCTAACAGCCTATAATACAATTACTACTCTGATATTCTGTAAATTCCACAAAATCACTATCTCAAAAATTGTAATACTCATCTTCTTCCCTCAAATTCCCTCTTTTTCTAGAATCCTGTCAGTGAAGATAGTCACAATCCATAATTCTTCAAACCTGAAATCAGTGCCATTTCTGTTTCTTTTTTATCACTCCTTTTATTCAATCTACAACCAAGTTTTAATTGAACATATTAGGGATTCCTTGCGTTTTAGTCCTCCCCACCCCCAGAACCAATGGCAGTTATCACAGATCCCTGAAATTCCTCAAATATGTGCATAATCAATGGAATCTCAAATTTATTTTGGAGAGTTGGTTTCCTGGGACTACTTCCAGTACCAATTACTCATTCAGGGTACTGCAATGAAATACTTGGCATATTCCAGTTGGGTGATTTAAAGGGATCTTAGTAATGAGACCATTCACAAAGTTGTGAAGGTGTGGATAGGATAGAGTGGAAACAAACAAAAAATAGTGTAGCCACCTCGAAACCAGAAAAAACAGAATGTCATTATTCCTCCTGCGCCTGAAAATAAGAGGGGAGTAAGGGAGAATCAGAACTTGGACAATGAGAGAGTTTGAGTTAAAGGTTTCCTGAAAGGAGACGGGACTTTAGGTTGAGGAACAGCCAGGCCACAGGAAGAAAATCTAAGGAACAAACACTTCTGCTCTTGTTTTCCATTGGCTGAAGCAGACACTAGAGAACAAAGCAGCCCATTAATTTAAATCAGACTCCCAAGCCATACAAAAGGATACAAAGGACAAAAAGTTACCTGAAAGGAATCACAGATGAACAACACAATCTTCAATCCTTATGGGAAAGAGCCTTCATGATGCCTGTCAGTAGGATTTCAGAGTTGGTATACCAGGGTTCAGTTCTTCCCTTTTTACAGAGGGGAAACTCACCAGAGTTTTCCTTTATTTTCTGCTTCACATTTGTATATTAAACATTACTGGGGTTGGGGGAAATTCCTCAGTTTAATTCTTACGTTGTCTAAGTACAAAAAGCCACGTACAGAACAATGGAAAAGACAGAATATTACCAAACATTCTTGGATGCTGACTGAATATGACTTAGGTTGCTTCTGAACCAGAACAAGTTGAACTTACTCTGAACAGAATAAGTTGTCTGACAGTAAAAGTGGTAGACTTTCACTTTGCTTTAATTTTATTATCAACAATTTTTGTATATTAATTTAGGTTTTTGATGGATATCTGAGTTCAAACTTTTAATTTAAACTAGCAATTCTCAAGTTTGAGAATATATGTTCTTAATATATGTTCTTAATATATGATAAAGTAAGTGACTTCAAACAAGAGAAACAATATAATTTACTAAGTGGTTTTGGGAGAACTGCAAGGCAATTTGTAAAAACAAAAAACAATCTTTACTTGATTATACAATAAAATACATATGAAGAAAGATTTAAGGTTAATCCTGTAAACAAATTTATAAAAATGCTAGGAAAAATGGATATTGTATCTGTGTGGACACAATAGGCATACATAAATACATAAAGATTTTCTATAAAGATTGAAAATAAAAATCCATTTTTAAAATAGTTAACTAAAAATGACCCACATAGATATAACTGTATTTACAAATAAGGAATTTAAATGTATCTAATAGATAAACTGAAAAAGTATGACAAAATTTGAACACAGGTGAAAATGCAAATTTAAACTAATTCTTGACAGTTGCCTTTTTTGCCTATAAAAGACAAATGAGAAGAGAATAAACATACCAATTTTCTGAATCCAAAAAGTCTTTTTTCATAATAACTCCTCACCGTTGGTGAGATTATGGAAAGTTGACAGTTCATATTCTGCAAGTGGCAATGTAAATTGTTACTTTTTCCCTTTGATCAACCAATATGTCAAAATGACTCAAAAGTCACAAAAATGCTCATTTCCCCCTAACCTATTATTCAAAGAGGGAAGATTTATTCTAGCAAAATAATTCACCAGAGGAAAAACTCTTCCTGAGCTAGTTTGTCATTCTTTTGTAGGATAATATTGAAAATAATCTAAATTCTGGATAAGAAAATGATGCTTGTTACTATATGGCATCATTACATCTGAATTTCTTTTTATTCCAAATATAATTATGATTATTATATATACAACATAGAATATGGTATGATATAATAGTAGTAATAGTTGTTTATATAGTATTGATTACTAAAACTATAAAATGAGCAATTTACTTTGAGTTGAATGAGAACAAAAACATTCAGGGTTTACTAGGAAAAAACTTTTTTTTTTTTTTTACTTAAGATACTTTACAAGAAAATGTGTCTTAGGTCTCTTTCCTGTACTAGTCTCTTATTCCAATAATCCATGGGCTTTGACAGGAACAGAACAATATGAAAACTACACAAAGAATAACATATTAGGGAAGGAGAAAAACATTGCACATTAAACTTATATGGATAAGTGCACCATATTTCTCTAATTCTTACCCTCTTTTGTGTATTTATCTGTAATGTTCTATATACAGACTCTTTTGTAAATTCTGCCTTCCACAACATAGCCATATTCTCCATGTAATTCTTAGCCCCATGTAGAAAAAGGATCTGTCAACAGTAAAGACTGCAGACTAAATGGAAGAGAAATAAATCAATTTTAGCTATATTTTCAAAAGAAGCAGGTACAATCTTTTATAAATTACTATGACCCAAGACAGTAAATCATGTAATAAAAGAAACAGCTAGCAATTTTGGTCAGGGAATATTTTTTAAAAATATAAAGCTGTGTGAATTCAGTATTTTTATTTGATGACCAATAAAAGTTCTATTTCTTCCACTTATGTGTTGTTTCTTTGTTATTGATTGTCTGTTTCAGAGGTGTCATGCCAGTTAATGTCCCATACATTTGGGGGGGTTATTCTTTCATCAATTTATTTTTTGGAAACTTGGCATACATTGTGACAGACATGTGCTACTCATTTCAACAAACTATTATTTTAAACTTTCGTGGTCATATTAGTGAAAGAAAACATTTCATACAGATTAATGACTTTGGATAATCATTAAAAGCATCTTTATATAATTGATAAAATGCAGGCATTCCTGATATCTACAAGAGAATCTTGGTTGGCTTCTCTGTTTCCCCACTTTAGGTGAAAACCAAGCTACCATTGGTCCATGATGACACTATTAAAAGAGAGAGATTTCTTAATATTTCTATTTTATTGACCCTTTATTTCAGGATGGTCAATACTCTTTTTTTTTTCAATATGTGAAGTTTATTGTCAAATTGATTTCCATACAACACCCAGTGCTCATCCCAAAAGGTGCCCTCCTCAATACCCATCACCCACCCTCTCCTCCCTCCCACCCCCCATCAACCCTCAGTTTGCTCTCAGTTCTCAACAGTCTCTTATGCTTTGGCTCTCTCCCACTCTAACCTCTTTTTTTCTTTTTTTTTTCCTTCCCCTCCCCCATGGGTTCCTGTTAAGTTTATCAGGATCCACATAAGAGTGAAACCATATGGTATCTGTCTTTCTCTGTATGGCTTATTCCACTTAGCATCACACTCTCCAGTTCAGGATGGTCAATACTCTTACCATAAAATAGTAATATCAGATTCATTTAATTACTAAATATGACCATAGTATCTGCCAGTTTCTGTCCATATCTTTTTTTTTTTTTTTAAAGGTCATGCGTTCAAGTCGGGGAAGGGCAGAGAGAGAGGTGAGAGAGAGAATCCCAAGCAGGCTATATACTGTCAGAGTGGAGCCCAATGCTGGGCTCAAACCCACGAACATGAGATCATGACACTAGCTGCAGTCAGACACTTAACCAACTGAGACACCCAGGCGTGACTCTATCCATATGCTTAACATTTGATTCAATTCAGTCTTATGAGGCAGTCATGGGGAAAAGCCATATCAACCTTACTGGAAAACAAACAAACAAACAAACAAACTCATTTACTCCATTATATCAACTGGACAATTAGTATAGTTCATATGTTCCCAACCATCTTTCAATAGATCTGATGCATTTTGCAATGCTCCCCCGTTAAAGAGAAAGTTATTTATGTTAGGCCTTATCTTTTTACAAACACCTCAAAAAACACATTAAGTTATGATCAGTCCAGACCACTTTGTTATATGTTCATTTTAATCTCCATTTGCAATTCCTCTGAATAGCTAACTGGGAACAGAGTATTGAAAAATTAGTATTAATTACACTTCAAATTTATTCAATACTACACAATTTCCAAAGCACCTTAACGAATCTGTATCATTAGAAAACTATATGATCAGGGCAACTGGGTGGCTCAGTCGGTCAAGCGTCCGGCTCTTGACCAGCTCAGATCATGATGTCACCATTCATGAGTTCGAGCCCCGCATCAGGCCCTCTGCTGTCAGCAGAGCCTGCTTCAGATCCTCTGTCCCCGCCCCCCTCTCTGCCCCTCCCCTGCTTGTACGCTCTCTCTCTGTCTCTCTCAAAAATAAGTAAACATTTAAATAATTATATATAAAAAAGGAAAATTACATGATGTATGCTAAACCCATCTCCCAGATAAGCTTCATTTGCCTCATACAATATATATTACTCATGACAATAGAACAATAGATACAATGCTACTCTCTTGTTTCAAAATAGGTGCTTTTTCTGAGATACATGCAACCTGCTAGAAATACTGAAACAGAAGAAATGGTGAAACAATTTTTTTCATAGAACTCCAGCCTCAATAAAACAATCTTCATGTTAAAAGCAATCTTCGCGATTTGCATCAGTTAGTGAGAAAGGACCAAGTGCCTGAGATTAAGTAAGATAAATATTTTCTTGGAGAAATGTTTGTTGATTATTCTCAGGCCCAAGTTCAAGAATAGATGACTCCGTCCCTTATTCACTCTTATAACTCCCTGTATATGCCTCACTGCAACTGTCCTTTTTTAAAATTCTATATTTACATAGGTATTTGATTAAAGTTTTTCTACCAAACAAACTTCACACCTGAGGGCAAAGATAAAAATCACCATTTCACGGACAATTTTGTTCCTAGCACGTGGCATATTTTATGCATGCCAAGCAAATATCAAGACTTATGTTGAAAGAATGAATCAATAACATAAATAAATGCTATGATACAGTACTGTCTTCACTTTATTTTTTTTTAATTTCAATAAGAATACACTCTGCTTTATAAAAACCATCAAAGAACCTGAAGTATTCCTAGAATACACAACATAATACCAACTATAGAGACCAGCAGACACCAAGTTATTACCTAAATGACACCATAAATTCTAGAGCTAACAATAACTCTGATTTTAGGGTCAAATTCTATTTCAGATTTGGACACAACTTAACTGGAGGCTTTTCCTCCTGTTTATGTCTGTTTTCCATAATCCTCTCCTGTCCTCAACACTCACGTCCAAATGTTCCAGACATTTTCAATTTAGCTAATTATTTACTTGAAGAATGAATATTAATTACCTGATACAATTGTTACACAGCTAGAAACTGGATGTCCAATATGTATTTGAATTCTATTATTTTCTATGTGTGTACTACCACTCATATTTAATTCTTGCCCACAGGTAACCCTAGTCATTCCTCACTTCACCAAGTATTATGATGTGTCAATGTAGGTTCATCATTCGCAACAAATATACCATTCTGATGAAGGATACTGATAATGGGGGAGGCTATGGGTGCGTGGAGCAGGGAGCATATAGGAAATCTCTGTACCTTCCTCTCAATTGTACTGTGAATCTAAAACTGCTAAAAAAAAAATAGTCTTAAAATAAATTAACCAAGCACATCAATATAGTTTTGCCCATGAAATAAAATATATGAATTATTGTGCCAGAAAAATTACCTTTTGAACTTTATCCTGCCAAATTAAAAGTGCAGAAATTAATCACATTGCCTTTTTTTGATAATTTAGAAACTTTAGAATGATACGAGGAATTCATACAAAAATAAATGATAGTTTTTTTAACAGTTCACTGAGCAGAATGCACCTGTAGTACCTATGCATAGATACTGACCTGTGAAAAGGAATGATAGCAATAGTTTGATTTATATAATGTAAAACAATACATAAGACACATTGTGTCACTTTATTTTTGTGAATATATCAGTTCAATGATATATGGAATAAACTGAATAGTGCTGACTGATGTTTATAATGGGAGACATTTTCCCCTGCTGGTTAAAATTTTATTTCTCTAACAAAAAGAAAATTAGGTACTTATTTTAAGCATTTGGTTTTAAGGCCTATAATTTATGTTGTAATTAAAATTGAAGTTGTATAAGACTTATTGTTCATTAATAGAAATCTTTTCAAAAAATGTTTTATGGTATAAATCTAAAGGAAATTTTAAGATGCGTGTCTTACATTTCATTATCTTGAACCATTGCTTTTTGTTGAGAATCTCATTAAGTGCCTAATAGCTTCTAATGTAATACTCACTTAACAACATGACAGTCTCCATGGAAACCAAACAGCAAGATATGGATGTAGTAACATAGGTTAATGTACTGTATTTTAATAGTGTAGGAGTTCCCTAAAGCACCACAGCATTGTTTTTTCAAAAAATGTGTGTTGTTAAATCACTGTAATATTTAAATAGGAAAAGCAAATAACTTCTTTTATAAGATCTATTCCTGTCAAGAACAAATAATTCATGTCAGTAATTATTTTGAGCATCTCCTATCTACCACTCTGAAGGAACTTATTTTGGGAAATAAAACTACATCAGTTACCTACAGTCCCTGATTTCAAGAAATGTCAAGATTGAGAGAGCAACAAACACAAATTATAATGCAAACATAAAACTAATGTGATGCCAATGCTGAGGATGGTGATGGCAACAGCTTCCTATGAACCAGGAAATGTGCTAAGGATTTTTCATAAGAAAAATCTATGTCATGCTAAACAGATAAAAGATATCCCTATTTTATTATTGAAGAAATTAGGCTAAAAAGAATTAAAATTTTTTTAAAAAGTGTAGGAACTGGAAGATAGGGCTACTAACTATTTCAATGTCTCATTTATAATAGCTGAATAAATTAGATATGGTGATGTGGTAGAAACATTTCATGAATATTTACTATCATGTATTTAATATATATTTGTTAACTTCATTTTAATTTTCAACTGGAAAAAAGAATTCTTTTAAACTTATTAAAAACCAGAGCATGATCTAACCAAACAAGGAGAACTGCTGTCTAAAATGCAATGACCCCAAGGAAGGTCATTTCAGCAACTCAATTAAGATGGTCTTCTTCATTACTTACAATTATGTGACTCTTGAATTAAACTTCATTATTCTTTCACTCTAAGAGAAATACATTTACTATTATGTCCTCACTTACAAAAACTGATTTTTTTCCTTTTAATATATGATGTTTATTTGGCACAGCTTGACCTCCAAAACTACCCTTAATTACTATTTCATCCCTCTTTCAATTCTCTTCCATATCTTACATTTTCTTGGATATTACTTCTAGACTACTATATGCAACAATTATTTATTTTCACTTTTGTAAGAGTAGTGTTTATATTTCACCACATCATCTTACCCTGATAAGTATAATTTAATAACTTAAAACCAGGATATGATTCTGAAAAATTAGGTAACTTCATGTAGTTATGTATTAAAAATATATAAATATAAATATTTATGATGTATCTTAAAATATATATTATATGAAGACGTGATAAACAAAAACATATAGTATATATTTATATTATATCTATCATACCTAAATTGAGACTAACAATTCTTACCTCATAGTTTTATTATGTATATATGTGCCAAGTAAGATAATATGCATAAAATTATCAGAAAAAATTTAGACAGTTGTTGTAAAAGTCACTTTTAAAAACAAGTAAATGTAAGATAGCAACAGATCATAAATAATTCAATTTTATTGACAATGGAAAATGTTAAAGCCCCAAACATAAAACATATTCCTGATAAGTAGTTGACAGTGAAATTAGAAATGAAGAAAGAAAATAAGAGGAAATTTTTCAAAAAACGTTAAGGTATATAGTGAGTATAAGATTTATATCTTCAAAAAAGAAGTAGAAATTTCCCCTATTAGGCCATCTAGAAAACCTTAGCTTACTTTTTTATTAGGAAATATATACTATTCTTCATATATCTTTTCCTCAGTTTTTTTTAATTTTTAAATTTTTTTTTCAGTTTATTTAGTTTTAGAGAGAGGGAGCGAGAGACAGCAAGAGCGAGAGAGCACGAGCAGGGGAGGGGCAGAGAAAGAGAGGGAGAGAGAGAATCCGAAATAGGCTCCTCTCTTTCAGCACAGAGCCCAATGTGGGCTCAAATTCAAGAACCATGAGATCAGGACCTGAGCCTAAATCAAGAGTCAGACACTTAAGCAACTGAGCACCCAGGCACCCAGATTTTTTCCTCACTTTATTAGAAAAAAAATAATAAATAGAAAAGTCCAGAAAATTACACACTAAACAACCATGTCCTCACTACTTAGATCCTCACATTAATTGTGCTATAGTTTTTTTTTTTTTATAACCTATCTATACATCAACCCTTTTATCCAACCAGTAATGTATGGTATATACCTACAAATTTCAAAACTGTAGTTATTTAGTAGACTTTACTCCTAAACATTTCATGATTATTATTAACTATAGATAAATTGTTGTTAACTAGAATAAATATTATCTTTAGGTAGAGTTCAATATTTATTTAAAGAGTTTTTTGTAGTAAAACTCATGTAATGTTTTTAAACATATCTATCACTCAAAGGTCTTTACAAATTCATACATCTGTGTAGCCCAGATCCCTATCAAGCTACAGAATTCCCATTACCCCCCAAATTTCTCTCATACCTGTTCCTAGTTCATTTTGACCTAGAGGTAAATAAAAACAAGTTATTCCATCTTTTTTAAAATCTTTTAAAACTGATTCTGTTATAGACCTTTTATAAATGTGTTTAATAGAGTACATAGTCTTTTGTGTAAGCCTCCTTTGTTCAGCATGTGATTTATGAAATTCATCCATGTGGTTGTATATCCTTTTTATTTCAGAGTAATATTCCATTGATAAATATGCCTTTTTTTCTAGTTCAATCTCTTGTGAACGGAAACCCAAGCTATTTCGAAGTTTTGACTATTATAAATAAAGCTTTTGTGAACATTCCCATGCAATCTTTTCAGATACATGTTTGCATTTCTCTTAATTAAATATGTAATTGTGGAATTGCTGCATCATCTGGTAGGCATATTGTAGGTTTTGTGAGACACTGCCAGACCTTTCGCATAGTTATTGTACTATTTTTTTCTTCCACAAAAATGTGCAAGAGTCAAAGTTCTCTGCTCACTTTTCTGGTGGATGTACACTTTAGCTTGACATAGTTTTAATTTGCAAATCCTTAATGGGTAGTGATATTCAACACTTTTATGTGCTTATTGATCTTTTGTGTTCCATTCTTCTGTTTCATCCCACATCCTCCTACCTTTTCATAAGGCTATTACTTTAGTATTAATTTGTTGGTATGTTTTACATATTCAGGATAGAAGTCCTTTGCCAATTAATATGTTTTTTCTATTCTGTCAGTCTGTGACATCCTTATTCATTTTCTTAAAAACAAAAATGGGATGCATTTTCCTTTTATTTACATAAAGACATATTTAATTACAGTGAGGCCCAATATATTATTTATGTTGTAGTCATTGTACTCTGGGCTCAGTTTTAGAACTTATGTCTACATCCCAGTTGTAATTATCCCTGTTATATTTTCTTCCAGAAATTGTAACTTTAGTTTTTATATTTATGTTAATCTTTAATTTTTACATATGGTATCTGTTATTTTCAGGGCATATGTTTTTCTGTCCATTTACTTTCAGCTTACCTAAATCTTTAGAATTAAAGGTCATCTCCTAAAGTTGTGTCTTGTTTTTTCCATCAACTTTTATAATATATGACCTTTTAAAATTAAAATATAATTAACATACAATGCTATATTAGTTTCAGATGTACAAGGTAATGATTCAACAATTCTATAAATTACTCAGTGCTCTTCATGCTAACTGTACTTGTTTCTCTTTTATTTCACCATCCTCCTACCCACCTCTCCTATGTCAATCACCAATTTGTTCTCTGTTTTTAAGAGTCTGGTTTTCTTGTTTTTCTCTTTTTTCTTTATTTGCTCATTTGTTTTATTTTTTAAGTTCCATATATTAATGAAATCATAAGGTATTTGTCTTTTTCTGTCTGACTTATTTCACTTAGCATTATACCCTCTAAGTCCACGCATGTTGCAAGTGGCAAAGTCTCATTATTTTTTATAGATGAGTAATATTCCCACATATATATCACATCTTCTTTATCCATTCATCCTTGATGGCCATTTGTGTTGCTTCCATATCTTGGCTATTATAAATAATGCTTCAATTACTAAGGGTGCATATATCTTTTTGAGTTAGTGTTTTTGGTTATTGGGGTAAATACCTAGTCATGGAATTACTGAACCATATGGTGAGATTATTTTTACATTTCCTTGAGGAACCTCCATACTGTTTTCCACATTGGCTGCATCAATTTATATTCCCACGAACAGCACATGAGGGTTTCTATTTTTCTATGTCCTCACCAACACTTGTTATTTCTTGTCTTTTTAATTCTAGTTATTCTGACAGTTTTAAGGTGATATCTCATTGCGGTTTTCATTTTTATTTACCTGTTGATGAGTGATGTTGAGCATATTTTCATGTGTCTTTTGGCCATTTATATGTCTTTGGCAAAATGTCTGTTCATGTCCTCTATCCATCTTTCATTGTTTTATTTCTTTCTTTTTTGGTGTTGAGTTGTATAAGTTCTTTATATACTTTGGAATTAATCCCTTTTTGGATATATCATTTGAAAACATCTTCTTCCATTCAGATGATCTTTGACTTTTAATGGACCTATTTAATACACATATTTAGATAATTATATTTAACATAAGTATCAATATGAATGGGATTTGGTGTGTCATTTTACTATTTTTGGTTTATTCAATCTTACTTTGTTATTCTATTTCTACTTTCCTAGAATCAGATTTCCAGTTATATACTGGTTTTTTAAGTATCTTAACTAAGACATAGCTGACATGTAATAATCAGCACACATTAAAAGTGCACAGTTTGATAAGTTTTGACATATGAATAGATCTATGTAATCATAACTACACTCAAGATAATAAACATATAAATCCTCCCCACATTTTTCTTTTTGTAAACCTTTTCTCTTATCCGCAAGCAACCACAGACCAGGATTGTTCAAGAGCAGCACTTTCACTTTTTGGTCTGGATAATGTCTTGTGCATGGTAGGTCATTTTGCAGCATCTCTGGCCTCTACCTCTGGCCACTTTCTCATTATATTCACAATGGTTACCTACACATTTCTTACCCCAAATAATCAGTTTCCTTGAAATACTTTAATCATAAACAATAGATCAATACAAAAGAGAATCTGATAAATCACAAATGAAGGAATGAGGAAAATCAAATAAATTTGGGTTCTGCAAACAATATCAATTATTAAGATACCTTTTCTATCTGTAAGAAATCCACAGTATATAATGCAAAAGAATCCCCAAACAATGATTTCATTTTACCCACAACCCACATAGCCCAGACTTAGGTTGAGAAAATTCAGGCAAATAGTCGTATGATACGTACTTACTAAATAAAAAGACTTCACAACAGTGAGCACAAGATGAATCTGTAAATAAATTTATCATTTATAATGGCTTATGCATTAACTTTTTGCATGCATTTGGCTTTGCATTTTACATTTAAATAAAAACAAATTACAATTTTTGAGGGGAGGAAAAAAAAGATTTGTTAAATGGAATGAAGGAAATCTCATTTAAAATTGAATTGGGAAGGGTCTCATGGGTGGCTCAGTTGGTTAAGCCTCTAACTTTGCCCTAGGTCATGATCTGGCCATTCCTGAGTTCAAGTCCTGCATCAGGCTCTGTGCTGACAGCTCAAAGCCTGGAGCCTGTTTCAGATTCTATGTCTCCCTCACTCTCTCCACCCATCCCCCACTCATGCTCTGTCTCTCTCGCTCTCAAAAATAAATAAACACTAAAAAAAAAAAAAAATCTAATTGGGAGGCCAAGAGGAGAAGCATTCACACCCTACCAACTCATGATCAATTGCAGAACTCAAGAGGAAGAAGTCACCCTGCATTTTCCAATAAGAAGATTACTTTACTAATCCATCAGGAGGGAGGATGATTCCTCTTCTTGGTGAAAAACATCTCAGGGAGAAACTGCTACAACTCAACAAATGAGAAACTGTCACCACTCTGAACTCTCATTTTCCTCCAAAGTACTTTCATTCAAAATAGCCCTTCCCAACTTCCTCCATATTTTTTCTATAAAGTAATGTCCTTGTCCTCTATTCTCTGGACTTGCCTATGGTTTTGAGATAGCTTGCATGTCCCAAACTGCAATTCCTCTACTATTTCAAATAAAACTATTTTGCTGGTAAATAATTTGTTGTTTTATTTTCAAGTTCAACAGAATATTTTAGAAAGTCTAAGATAGGTTATTTTTTTAACATCATGTATTCTGTGGTGCAAACTTTTAATATAATAAGTGTTCTAGATATTTAGTGATGTGAAATAAACTACCCCATACTTAGGCACATGATAAATAGCATTCCCTTATTTCTACCATCTATCATAATCTCAGGTTTGACTGGATTCTACTAATCTGTCACTGGTCAGAGTCTCTCATTCAGACAGTGGCTTGTGCTGGAGTCATTTAAAAAGTTCCTTATTCACTGTTTGGTGTCTGGTTTAGTAGGGAAACAGTTGGGAGTAGTTCAGACTCCTAGCGCATCTTACTCTGTTTGCTCTCCTTAGCCCTGTAGCCTTCATGTAACTGAACTTCTTATTAGGGAAGCTGGAGGGTCCCAGAGATGTGTTACAAGAGAAACCAGCAGAAACTACATGGTTTTTTCTAACCTCATCTCACCAATTATCAGTCATCAGTACCACTTTCACCACAGTCTAACCATTAAGTCATTCAAAGGAGGGGCATTATTAACTCCAACTCTATCAAAGGTGTATCAAAGTATTAACAGGTAAATTTACATCAAAGGGCATGCAATAGGTCATTTTTATTTACTTGAACTATAAATCTGTTAGGCAGCTAGTTAGGCATGAGCAAGGAGAGAGAAAGCAGATGCTGGTACACCTGCAGAGCCACCTCAGTCTCCCACCCCCAGGGAGGGTTAATAGCCACATCTTCAGAGCCACCACTAAAGGCTAACAGAACAGGAAAGGCCTAACCACAGAGCTGGCTCAAAAGCCAAAAGGGGACTTTTAAGAGCTGAGCATGCACACAAAGGTTGCAACTTGCCCTTAAGTATTTTCAAGGTCACAGCGAAAGCTCAGCAGACAATCATATATATACAGTATGTAAATAAGTACAATTATAACAGATGCATCATGGGTAGGCACATATGCAGAGGACAAAATGTTATAGAACCTCCAGCTGTCATTCAGAAATGTCAATCAAAGCCACATTCACATGTACACAAAGCAGGCTTAAAAGGGTGAAGCTAGAGCTTCTAGGTGCCCTTGCCAATCTTATGCCGGTAATGGCCCACTTTCTTGAAAGTGTACTATCCTAATCTACTCAATGAACCCTATCTCCTCATTCTGATCTCAGGTCTTCCGTTCTTTGGTGCATCTGGGACAAGAACCGAGACACCCAGGAACAAATCTATTTCTTTATTTAAAATTGAAAAAAATGATAATTACTTCAATCCTGACCTCATGAATTCATCATGAGGACTTTGGCTGTTCTAAATCTTCAGTATATCTGATTGTCTCATTCTACAGTTTTTCTATACCTGAGATATTACAGTTACATCGAACCTGTCCACTTGCATTCTGATGAGCAATAATGAAACCTTAGTTTACAAAAATTTTCTCCCATTTGTAAGCAGGCATGTGCATGCAGAAGTCAAGAGCGAGGGTAATCCATTTCCACCACTTTCATTTCTGCACCATGCATTCACCAGACAATACACCTTATCATTATTTTGCACAAATCAAGAGACTTTCAAGAAAATGCTATTATAATATTACGATAATCTGTGGTATTTCAATTTTTTTCACATTTCCCATGATGGAAAATATTAATTACAAAGTCATCATCTCTTTCTAGAACAATAGTTTGGAGGAACAGGTGCATGTGATCTTGGTCTCAGTCGAGCTCATTTCAATCAGCTCAGGCGGGCTGCATTTTTAAAGACAGCGCTATTAGTTGTCTCATTTGTTACAACCACTCTTTGCAATTCTCACATCTGTCAAAGTCCATACAAATAGCCCCCTAGAGGAAGCAGATGTTACAAAGTTATAATTTAGATGTTTGTTTTGACTTTTAGACAAAATCTGGACAGCAAATATCCTGTTCTATTAAGTAGCATTGTCAAATGCAAATGGGTGATGAATTTCTTTTATTAGTTTGTTACTGCTTTTGAAATGCTTATCTCTATAATTAGTACTAGGGAAAACATAATATTCTCAGAATGCTTAGCCTTTAAATAGATAGGGAAGTAGTGGGGCAGGGAGGGATGGAGGGATGTGATAGATAGCTGATAGATGATAGATGGATATAATAGATGAGACAAATTTAAATAGATATTGATATATCTGAAAGTCAAGTGTGATTTTGAATTGTAATGGTATAATAATGCTAAATTGGTTTAACAATATTCATAAATTTTTGATTTACCCAGAAAATATTACACCATTCATATTTTAATCAAAATAAAAAATATTAGATATTGATTACTGAAGGAAGAAGATAGACTTTTGCAAAATGTTAAATTAAGTTTTGGTTTTGATTTTATCTTGATTTTTACTTTGTTTATACAGCTTCTGCAAGCATACACCTATTATTTCTGAAGAATTAATGGCAGGTTAAGAAACCCTATTAGTTTTCACACTGCGGAATCTCGGGGTTTTTTTAAGTTAATTTATTTATTTTAAGAAAGACAGAAAGCACGAGCAGGGGAGGAGCAGAGAGAAAGGAAAAGAGAGAATCTCAAGCAGGCTCCACACTATTAGCTCCTTCCCACAAACCATGAGATCATGATCTGAGCTGAAATCAAGGGTTGGCCATTCAATCAACTGAACCACACAGGTAGCATTTTCATTTCGCAACTTATATATTAATTTACAAAACACAAAGAAGTAAATGAATTAAAATTAATTTTTAGTTTGATATACCAGTAGACACATTTTCTGCTTAATCCTCCTTAGCAGATGTCCTATGATGATAACATTAATGATGATAACAAAACCAAGCTACAGAACGCAATAGATAAACAAAGATCAGGACATACCTTTTACTGTACAGAATGTTTTTTTTCCTGAAGTGATTTTGGTGTGTCAATATCCAAAGGCAAATTTTTCCCTATTTTGGAATTCTAAAACATAAGTTTATTGTATAGAATTTTTACACAATTCTACATAGAATTTTTTTTCTGAAGTGATTTTGGTGTGTCAATATCCAAAAATCAAATTTTTCCCTATTTTGGAATTCCAAAACATAAGTTTATTCTGCTTATATAATATTAGCCCTATTATAAATGTAATGAAAATATTAAAGCTACAGTGAATTGTCTATATATTCTTGTTTTCCCAAGTAGAAAAAGAATACTTATTTTTTCTACTAAGTTTATAGAAGATGGCATGATTTCTTTCTACAGTGAATGAAATCCCCACTTCATTTTCTTAATTCTTCCAAGCTAGGTTAAATGTTATTCTATCACATAAAAATGAGAAAATATCCTCCTTGTCTGTAAGTGAATATGAAACCTTATAAAATTATTTGTGATTTTGTAAGTTACTAAGAATAAAAATTATAAAGTATTTCATATTTCTATGATATAAACCAAATCTAGATATTCATGTACATGTATGTTATGCCATATACTCAATTGCTTTTGAAAATTTTTCCTTAAAACAGGGGTTA
The DNA here is from genome assembly GCF_014898765.1 of Herpailurus yagouaroundi. Lineage (NCBI taxonomy): Eukaryota > Metazoa > Chordata > Mammalia > Carnivora > Felidae > Herpailurus > Herpailurus yagouaroundi. Next base: position 116,358,014 of record NW_024412376.1, on the reverse strand, counting down.
GATTTTTTTTATTATGAAATTTATTGTCAAATTGGTTTCCATACAATACCCAGTGCTCATCCCAACAGGTGCCCTCCTCAATGCCCATCACCCACTTTCCCGCCCCTCCCACCCCCCATCAACCCTCAGTTTATTCTCAGTTTTTAAGAGTTTCTTATGGTTTGGCTCCCTCCCTCTCAACAGGGGTTAAATTTTAATAACACAAATTTGCAGAATGCTGTCAATAATTGTTCACGTTCCTCTTTGTTTCTCCAAAATCATTAATATGATCATGATTTAAATATGATACTTAAAATAATGGCTTGTATTAATTAAAAATAAAATTTGAAAAGGGGTGACTGAGTCTGTTGGTTAAGTATCCGACCTCCGCTCAGGTCATTATCTCACAATTCACGGGTTTGAGCCCCATGTTGGGCTCTGTGCTGACAGCTCAGAGCCTGGAGCCTGCTTCGATTCTGTGCCTCCCTCTCTCTCTGCCCCTCCCCCGCTCACGCTCTTTCTTTCAAAATAAATATGTAAACTTTAATTTTTAATGTTTATTTACTTTTGAAAGAGAGAGACAGAGACAGAGCGTGAGGGGGGAGGGGCAGAGAGAGAGGGAGACACAGAATCCAGAGCAGGCTCCAGGCTCCACATTGTCAGCATGATCCTGATGCATGGTTCGACTCACCAACCATAAGATCATGACCTGAGCCGAAGTAGGATGCTTAACCGAAAGAGCCACCCAGGCGCCCCTAAATAAATAGACTTTTAAAATAAAATGAAGTTATAACATTAAATTGAGTCAGTGTGGTTAAGACACTGAACTCATATTTAAAAATTGCCATTATATTGTTCCATTTCTATTTCCAACGGTATTTTATAAAGTTTTAACTATCATTTGCTAATGCTAATTTTTAAAAATCTGCACCAATTTGATAAAGTATGCTATATAATTCTTTTTGTACATTTTCAAGAACTTATTAAACACGTGAAATCCTCATTTGTTGAATGAATTGTTATATCTTGCCATTATTATTCTAAGGGATTCACATGTATTTATCTGTTTTTGAAATCCATATATTTTTAAGTTTATTTATTTTTTGAGAGAAACAGCATGAAGGAAGGAGGGGCAGAGAGAGAAGTGGAGAAAGAATCCTAAGGAGGCCCTGCACATTCAGTGTGGAGCCTGATGTGGGGCAAAAATCCATGAACCATGAGATCAAGAGCTAAGCCTAAACCAAGATCAAGAGCTGGCCAATCAACTGACTGAGCCACCCAGATGCCCTTGAAATCCATATGTATATCATGAGTATTAGTATTCTAACATAATGATTATTAGGAAATTTCATTATCTTTTCATTTATTTTATGGTTAAATTTTGTATAAAGCATTTAAAATTATTTATGTTGTCTGTCATATCAGTATTTTTATTTGACTTATTAGTTATATTTAATCAATAGAACCATTTTTATCCCAATTATGATACAAATGCATTTACTAAAGAGTTATTCTGTTTTTTTATTTACATTTCCTTAGACAATAATAAATCACACATTGAAAGATCATGTTTAATATGTTAAGTTAAATTTATTTTAGTCCCCAATAATTAAAATTTGAGTAAATCATTATGATGTAATTTAACTTAAATATTTGCTTATTTCAACAGTTATTATATTTCATGTGTATAGTATTAGTGTTAGTATCATGGTATGTCAAACATCATAAGTTTTACATTGAAACATTCCTTCCTGTTATTCTTTTAAAATTCTTGATGTTCTTGTCCTATAATTCCTAATTTTTTTAAGTTTATTTATTTATTGTGAGAGAGACAGAGACAGCACAAGTCAAGGAGGGGCAGAGAAAGAGGGAGGCGGAGAATCCCAAGCAGACTCCGCACGGTCAGCATGGAGCCTAATACGGGGCTTGAACTCATGAAACCGTGAGATCATGACCTGAGCCAAAACCAAAAGTCAGATGCTTCCTGAGCTGAAACCAAAAGTCAGATGCTTAACCAACTGAGCCACCCAGGTGCCCAGTCTTGTCTCATTATTCTTATATGCTGTTGGTTCACAAACTTGTCCCTGTACATGGAGAGCAAGGACAGACTAAAGAAAGAGGCAGACCAATCCAGATTAGCAGGTAGCAGTATTCATAAGCAAGGGGACTTATTTATGGGGCTTGTCTTGGGTGGCAACAATAAAAGTAGACCTCCGTACTCACCCATCAAGTCTTAAAAGTACATGTAGAGGCCTTAACTGGGTTTAGTCACAATTCAGTCCCATTGGTCTCAATGCATCTGCTCTCTCAAGGCTTCATGGAAGGGAGCCCAGTGTGGGTACAGTAGGCAGAGCGTACGTTTCAAGGAAGGGAGGGCTGAGGAACCTCTGATTTCCCTGTCGTAGATTTAGGGTCAACTGGTAGATGCATCCTCTTGATACACACCTCTAACATATGCACATGAGTATGTAATTTTTTAATGTTTATTTCTTTTTGAGAGACAGAGAAACAGACCATGTGTGCATATGCGAGCGGGGGAGGGGCAGAGAGAGGGAGAGAGAGAATCCCAAGCAGGCTTGCTGTTGTTAGGATGAAGCCTGACATGGGGCTCAATCCCATGAACCATGAGATTGTGACCTGAGCCGAAATCAAAAGTCAGACCCTCAACCGACTGAGCCACCCAGGTGCCCCATGAGTATGTATTAATACATGATGCATGCACACACACACACACATAGTTATATATACTGAGTGTATTATATATAAATATATTGGTAAATAAAAAAATAAGAGCATGTATCTAATATCCTATTATGGACTGAATGTCTGTGTCTCAACCAATACTCATGTGTTGAACCCCTAACCCTCAATATAATCGTATTTGGGGGTAAGACTTTGGGGAGATAATTAGGGTTCAATGATGTCATCTGAATACAGCCATTATGACAGGATTAGTGCCTTTTTAAGGAGATGAAGAAGCCAGGACTCTCTCTCTCCCATATGAGGATTCAAAAAGAAGGTTGCCATCTGTAAACCAGTAAGAGAACCTTCAACAAGAATCAACCATCGTGGCACCTTTATCTCTGGTTTCGAGCCTCCAGAATTGTAGTAAATCAATTTATGTTGGTTAATCCACCCACTCTATGGTATTTTGCCAATGCAGGCCAAACTGACTATGATATATTCTATTCCTATATCAATCAACGTAAAGAAAATTTGGGGAAATAGCACAGGTAGGTTTAAATGTATTTAAAATAAGCTCTTATTTATACTATAGTCTTACATATGTGGGATCAAAATAAATAATTTTCAACATTAAAATAATTTCATTTTATTTTATTATAAACTTTAATTAATATAATAATATCAGAAACTGATTTTAACCTATTAAGTTTCTATACAAATATATGGGAGTAAAATATAATTAACTTATATAGCAAATAGCAAAAAAAGTTAATATCAAGCCAAAATACAAAATACAAACAGAAAGCCAGTAATGAATATAAACATGATGTGTATCTATCTTGATGGATAAACTAGATACATGTTGAAAGGTTAAATGCAAAAAAATAAAATAAATAAACACAGATGTAAATTCCTTTAATCTTCCAGAGGGAAAAATGACTAATGAAGATACCTGAAAGTATTAAAAATATAGAAGACATTCTTTAAAAGGAGGTGTAGCACTGGTATTTTATAAAGAGAGCACATGATTGATATAATTAGACTAAAAGACCCTTTTATATTGGTAATGTATACATGCCACATCAAACATCTATTTTTATGAGACAAAATATATCACGCTGAAATACATTATAGTAAATATATTACCAATTATTTCTTTTTTTCTGGTTTCTTGTGTGGAATTTATTTTATATAGGTCACTGAGGTTTATTGTGTACTACTGTTACATTTGTCATGGTTTAATGAATGAAGCAGAAGTGCCCGACCTAAAGTCAGTCTATGAGTATTTTGATAAAAATTATCTCCTTAGAGCATGACAAATGACTCAACAAGCCAGTTTCTTTCTAGAGACATATGGAAATGTCAGTTAAAGGTAAACTTTGTAGCTCTGCAAATGGTAGTGATTGAGGGAGCAGCATGACTAAGGTAGTGTGCTTATTAAGAATAACATGATAAAGTAGCCTGCATTTGTTCCTGTGTCCTGAATAAGCAGCTGGGCTCCAAATGAGGTTGTCTACCTCATGTGCGGTTAATAAAAGAAAATAAATAATGAAAAGCCATGTTGCAATTAAAAAGGATAGACCACAAAACATATAAAATTGTATTCCACAGTATGTGGTAAAGATATCACTTAGTTGTGTGGATTCTATCCTGAAATAATTTAGACCAATAAGTAAAGGGAGTATCATTGCAAATGAAAAACTTCAAAAAACTACAAGTGACTAATTGTTTATACAAACAAGCACATAGACTGAATATTACTATGTTGTAGTAGGTTAAATATACAACTAAGTTATAATAAATACATGTGAGATGTATTTCCATGTATTCACTAATTGCACATGTGTCACCAATCTGGAGAAGCCTTTGAGAAAAGATGAGTATTTCAGGTGATTTTAAAATATAAGGAGTGGTGCCTGGGTGGCTCAATTGGTTAAGCGTCTGACTTCGGCTCATGTCATGATCTCAACGGCTCATGGGTTCTAGTCCTGCATCCGGCTCTGTGGTGACAGTGTAGAGCTTGGAGCCTGCTTTGGATCCTGTGTCTCACTTTCTCTGCACCTCCCCCACTCACACTGTCTATCTCTGTCTTGCAAAAATAAATAAACATTAACAAAATAAGATATAAGGAGTGTATCCAATTTTTATATTTTAAGTAAGAAAACAAAAATAAAAAGTATATATCACAGGTATAAAATATGAAAATCCAACTGCCTTTCCCCAGAATTTCTGAGTGAAGTATGCAACAGAATAAGCATGAAAGTACCTTGACAGGACGCTTGACACAGAATAGATAATTGCTACATGGTGGATCCCTCTCTTTAGATTTAATTTTCAAGTTTTCATTTCCCTTAAGTTTTTAGAAATTCTAGGAGTCACAGACTGAATTAAACTCCTCCAGAGAGCAGACAGACTATATAATGAGCAAAACCACTGTACTGGTTGTAAGAAGATAAGGAATGGTAAGGCATCGTATCGTCACTGTGCCTTCACACTTACCAAGGTGTGTGCACAACCTCAACAAATTGATAAATCTGTATTTTTTTAAAAAAAATTAATGTCTTATTGATTTTTTTAAGAGACAGAGAGCACAAGCAGGGGAGGGGCAGAGAGAATGGAAGACACAGAATCCGAAGGGGGCTCCAGACTCTGAGCTGTCAGCACAGAGCCCGACGTGGGGCTAGAACTCATGAACTGCAAGATCATGACCTGAGCCAGTCAGTTGTTCAACCGACTGAACCACCCAGGTGCCCCAGCAAATCTGTATTTTTACTTAAACTTTTCTAAATTTCAGTTTTTTGACAATTTAATCTTAATTAAAACACTGTAAAGAACAAATAAATCTTATTTGTAGAACACAGTAAGTCTGCAGCATCTGATTTTGCTAATATACAAATTTGATCATGATTATTGTCATGTTCTATGATCTGTTTATATTACAAGTAACAGAAGGGAAAATGAAATTTTTTCTTGGTTATTATTATAAGTATTGGCTGCTTAACAACAAAGGATGCAGGAACAGTCAATGTGATGTAAAAGAAATACAAAATAATAAGATTCTACTATAAATACTTGTTACAATAGTGATAATATAATTGCTTTACTTTGATGTTCACTTTCCATACCTGAAAATGAAAAGATATGATTGGAAGATATTTAATACCTATTTAAATTCTCAAGTTCAAAGGTGAAAAATGGCATTGAAATTGTGTCTCAAAGTTCAAACCTTTATACTAGTAAACCAGTTAGAATCGGCTGATAGGCTTTCTGTGAGGGATAACAAAGAAACTCTTCTTAAAGGCAGTTAATATGTATTATTTATCTTTATGTTTTTGGAATCAAATACTGGCCTTTTGAAAAGGTGGTGATTCCATATTGTTAAAAATGTTAAAAATATTTAATTCAATAAGCTTTAAAGTTAAATTTTGCAGCTCTAAAAAAATCAATATAGGAATTTAAGGTGTCATTTATATCTCTCTGCATGCATAATTCTAAGTAAAGATATGAATAAAGTATGTAGTAAGAGAAGAATATTCTACAGAGAACATTAACTTTCCCACCAAAATTTTACTCGTATTCTTCTTGACAGTATTGTATCATGTAAGGTATTTAACACATGAGTGAAAATATAGAACTAGAAAAAAATAATTCTTGACTATTTTTTCTAAATATTTTTAAAATAACTCCTAAAACAAACAAAAATTATCTCTTGCTCTTTATAGTAAAGAAAAACTGTGTATATCTATACCTATGTCTATATATCGATATCAATATTTATATCTTCTATATTTAAGTGTAACAGTCCTGTATTTCAATGAGGAAAATTTTTATCCTTAAGCACGTATCCTACCAAAAATGGTATAATGATTAATGATAGAAAATGCCAGATGAATGGATATCATAAAAGCTGCCAAAACTTTGATTCTTTTGCAACTTACATTTTATCTTTCATATTCTCTTGATGTAGTTATACATTATTAATGCAGAAACCTGTTATTGCATTCATGAATAATTTAGGATGTACAAAATGGCTGATGGAAGGTTGAGAAAGAAAAGATGCCAGCACAGAGTTGTGGAAAGCACAAAAACAAATGTTACTCTTAACACTGTGTTCCATGTGTTCAATCAATTGCCTTGTAAATTTTGGTGCTAACTCTGTGATTAAGTAAAGTGAGGAGATCTCTGGCTTCACTACTTAGGAGGATATACATTTTGTTTTCCCTTTTGGAATTTTCCTCTCATGTAAATTAACTTCTACAACAGAGTGAATAGCATGTAGCTATATTAGGAATGGTTCTTATGGACAAAGCTGATTTACATTCATCAATATTATAACAATTTACTATATTACTAAAGTGCTTTATTAATTATCCAGTTTTATTTTGCTAATGAATGCTACATTAAGATGATATATGTGAGAAATGTATGTTGACATACTTTAGTATATGTGTAAGTCTTAATATGTTTTGTCTAGATTAAATAGTTTCTGGCTAAGTTTTTTTTTGTTTTGTTTTTTGTTTTTTGTTTTTTTTTGTTTTTTTTTTTTTACAGTTCTGCAAGAGTTTTATTGTAGTGGCTACATAATATTACATTATATAGAGGTAACATGGTTGTTTTTTTTTTATTTATATATGAAATTTATTGTCAAATTGGTTTCCATACAACACCCAGTGCTCATCCCAAAAGGTGCCCTCCTCAATACCCATCACCCACCCTCTCCTCCCTCCCACCCCCCATCAACCCTCAGTTTGCTCTCAGTTCTCAACAGTCTCTTATGCTTTGGCTCTCTCCCACTCTAACCTCTTTTTTTCTTTTTTTTTTCCTTCCCCTCCCCCATGGGTTCCTGTTAAGTTTATCAGGATCCACATAAGAGTGAAACCATATGGTATCTGTCTTTCTCTGTATGGCTTATTTCACTTAGCATCACACTCTCCAGTTCCATCCACGTTGCTACAAAAGGCCATATTTCATTTTTTCTCATTGCCACGTAGTATTCCATAGTGTATATAAACCACAATTTCTTTATCCATTCATCAGTTGATGGACATTTAGGCTCTTTCCATAGTTTGGCTATTGTTGAGAGTGCTGCTATGAACATTGGGGTACAAGTGCCCCTAGGCATCAGTACTCCTGTGTCCCTTGGATAAATTCCTAGCAGTGCTATTGCTGGGTCATAGGGTAGGTCTATTTTTAATTTTCTGAGGAACCTCCACACTGCTTTCCAGAGCGGCTGCACCAATTTGCATTCCCACCAACAGTGCAAGAGGGTTCCCGTTTCTCCACATCCTCTCCAGCATCTATAGTCTCCTGATTTGTTCATTTTGGCCACTCTGACTGGCGTGAGGTGATATCTGAGTGTGGTTTTGATTTGTATTTCCCTGATAAGGAGCGACGCTGAACATCTTTTCATGTGCCTGTTGGCCATCCGGATGTCTTCTTTAGAGAAGTGTCTATTCATGTTTTCTGCCCATTTCTTCACTGGGTTATTTGCTTTTCGGGTGTGGAGTTTGGTGAGCTCTTTATAGATTTTGGAGACTAGCCCTTTGTCCGATATGTCATTTGCAAATATCTTTTCCCATTCCGTTGGTTGCCTTTTCGTTTTGTTGGTTGTTTCCTTTGCTGTGCAGAAGCTTTTGATCTTCATAAGGTCCCAGGAATTCACTTTTGCTTTTAATTCCCTTGCCTTTGGGGATGTGTCGAGTAAGAGATTGCTACGGCTGAGGTCAGAGAGGTCTTTTCCTGCTTTCTCCTCTAAGGTTTTGATGGTTTCCTTTCTCACATTCAGGTCCTTGATCCATTTTGAGTTTATTTTTGTGAATGGTGTGAGAAAGTGGTCTAGTTTCAACCTTCTGCATGTTGCTGTCCAGTTCTCCCAGCACCATTTGTTAAAGAGACTGTCTTTTTTCCATTGGATGTTCTTTCCTGCTTTGTCAAAGATGAGTTGGCCATACGTTTGTGGGTCTAGTTCTGGGGTTTCTATTCTATTCCATTGGTCTATGTGTCTGTTTTTGTGCCATCTGGCTAAGTTTAATGTGTGGTTCAAACAAAGGTGGACAGGGGCGCCTGGGTGGTTCAGTCGGTTGAGTGACCGACTCCGGCTCAGGTCATGATCTCATGGTTTGTGAGTTCGAGCCCCATGTCAGGCTCTATGCTGACAGCTCAGAGCCTGGAGCCTGCTTCGGATTCTATGTCTCCTTCTCTCTCTGCCCCTCCCCCATTCGTGCTCTGTCTCTCTCTCTCAGAAATAAACATAAAAAAATTTTAAAAACAAAACAAAACAAAAAAAAAAGGTGGACAAAACCATCCCAATCTCTTTCACAAAAAAATCATGTTTTTTTCATGTCGCCCATAAAAAGGGGGATATGACTAAAACAGGCTTTGTATTGATTTATTAATCATTTAATTAGTGTAATTTTAATGAAACACTTCATGAAAACTTCTGCTTCTGGTAACAGTAGGTTAATGCTGAAGACCAACTTCTCTACTGAGGACACCAAAAATTATGAATAAAATAAAATAATAATTGAAATATGAACATCAAAGTGTTAACAGCATAATAAGGGTTTAATGGGCCACATTTTAGAAGAAAGCAAGAACCTATAGACATGTGTCTACACTTGAGTAGTTTTTGTATTCAAAGGCATTTTTCAATTCAGAAAATATCCACGTAGAAAATTGAGCTTCAGCTTTTATAGTAGAGAGAAATGGGAACATAAGTGTGCAGAGCCTGCTTAGCTAAAGAGGAGAGTCTACTCTATTTCTGTCTTAATCTGGGATCCCTTAAGGCTACTCCTTCAGACTGAGGGTGAAACAGACGTAAAACTACACCTTCAGCCTGTTCTACCTCAGGCCTAGAGTTTGGATTAAATTGTCCTTGTCTCCTAGTGCCCCCTGCCCTTCGAGTATCTAGCAGAGAATTAAAGAATATATATTCTCAGAAAGTTAATATTATCCTAGGTCTAACATTCTTACTACAAATAAAGTTTTAAATTCTATATTAAGCACATACTCAATAGAAGCCAGGCACATAAGATTTTAAATACCATGCCTGAAAAACACAGAAATAACAGACAATAGAAGCATATTCAAAAAGACAGATTTGAAAATGAGCACGTACCGTGACTGTGATTACAGATTAGTTATAACTGAATAGAGAAAATGAACTACTTTAAGGTTAGAATAAATTTTCCAAAATTTTACCTGGGGTAATAAAAAAGCTATCAAATACAGAGGAGGATGAAATAGGAATATCTCATATATGTTTAATCTGAGTCCCAGTACCAGAAGAAAGAGAATAGTAAAAAGCGGTATTTGAAAAGTTAATGAATGAGGTATTTTCCAAAAGGATGAAAAATACAAATCGGGAAATTCTACAATCCCACAGAATCGTAAACAGAATAAATAAAAAGAAATCATCACGAGATACTTCATGGTGAAGCTGCCGAAACGAAAAAGTGCAGGAAATATTAAGGAGTACCAGATAAAATGTAAGACTTCCATTAAAGGACTGAAAGACTATAATTAATTTTCCAAAAGCCAAATTGTCTGCTTAAGATACTGAAGTCACCAATGCACCACAGAAAATTGACTCTATTCTGTTATTCTATAATCCACACGCAACAAATAAAAGACACAGAAAGTCATGGTCAATTGTGTGTCAATAAATCTGTTCATTGTGATAAATCTGAACAATTTCTAAGAATAATATAAATTATTAAGCCTAAACCAATAGTAATTACCAACATAATTACTCTTCCTTTTTCATGTCTTCCTGTACTTCTATCCTTTCATCTGAAGAATGTGGTACAATGTTCTATTTTTAGCAGCCATTTTAAAGAATTCTAATGATAAATTCTTTCAAGTTTCATCTAAACATGTCTACATTTAACCTGCATTTTGAAAGATAACTTTATTGAATATAGCATTCTAGGTTGGCAAATATTGTTGTTTTCTTGTTATATTCAAAGATGTAAGATAATATCTCTTCATCGTTTCGTTGTTGTTGCTGAAAATATCATCAGCTTTATTGTTGCTCCTTTGGAAAAAAAATGATCTTGTAACTAGAGACATTTTTTTATGTAATTATTCATGCTTAGTGTAAATATTGATTTATGTATATAACAGGATGATAAATTTGAATATTATTTCAAGTTATTTACACTCACTTTTAGTAAAACCAAATGACCATGCTCTTCAGCCTTTTTAGGCTTTTCAGTGCCTCCAACTATGATCGGAATGATTTTTTCCACTGCACTGGTAGTATGCTTTACCATAGGACTTGCTTTGTTCTATTGGACGTGGGCAGACGCCAAGTCTGCCAGGGTTAGCCAAGGACAATGATACGTCTTTGAAAGACATCGCAGAAAAAAAATAAAACATATACCTACATGCTGTCCATATAAATACAAACATAGAACTAAAAGATATAGATATGGAAATATATATATATATACACACAAAAGAATCTAAATTATGTATGTAATTATATCATATATAATTTACATAATTAATTTTTTTTATTCTCAAGTTAGTTAATATACAGTGTAGTCTTGGCTTCAGGAGTAGAACCCAGTGATTCATCTCTTACATATGACACCCAGTGTTCATCTCAAAAAGTGCCCTACTTAATGCCATCCACCCCCACCCCACCATCAGCCCTCAATTTGTTCTCTATTTAAGAGTCTCCTATGGTTTGCCTCCCTCTCTGTTTTTATCTTATTTTTCCTTCCATTCCCCTATGTTCATTTGTTAGGTTTCTCAAATTCCACATATGAGTGAAATCAAATGATATATGTCTTTCTCTGACTGACATTTCATTAGCATAATACCCTCCAGTTCCATCCACGTTGTTGTAAATGGCAAGAGTACAAAGAAAAATTGAGAATGATAAATGAACTCATGTTTTTATCAGAATATAATACCAAATGGTATTGGTCATGTTGTAGTTTCAAAATTTTTAGTGCTCTTCATTTAGATGAGATCATTTCTAACTGACATACATGGATTTCATTCAGGAATTCTCCATACCTTTTACAGACTTCCATGAGAGCAGTTATGCTTCCCAATGGACTGATTCGATCATCACTCAGTGAGTGTCAAATACAAGTTTTGACAGTATTAACTCTAAATTTTGACTTATTTCTTCATGTTTCTCAATCCTCTCAGTCCTTCTCCCTCTTTTTCATTATGAGATCCCCATGGATGAATCTACCCAAATGACTCTGCTTTTTCAGTAAATCGTAGGATATATTAAATTCAATAGGATGTTACAGGCAAATACCAATTAATCAAATCTAGTTCAACAACAATAACAAGAAAATATTATGGAATATCAACCTCTGTGTCAGGGCTCCAAAAAAAAGCTCTTTCTTCTCTTAGCCAGGTGCAGATACCTAACTCTTATGGTAAGTCAATAGAAATTTAATTTTAGTCTTCTAATATTTAGGTGGATATGCCTTATCGAAATAATGGTTAACAATTTTGATATAACACTTGAGCCATTTCTAGTATGTGAAAATTGATTTCTAAACTGTTAACCTGTTCAACATCATGCTTTTACTTTTATACATTCTAAAATTAAGTTTTTCTCCTAATATATCAGAGATAAAATATTGAATTCCCATATTGCTATTAATCTCTTTAGGAGTGCTCCTAGTGTAAAACCACTTAAAACCATAAATGGCATAGTGATTGAGAGGAAAGAGAAGTCATATGCAATATATTTGGTGATTCCCGAGTCAAACTTAAATGTTAAGTTAAATTAAGTTGACTATGATAAATTGGCAATATTAAAACAGGCGGACATGTTGTAGGATGCTGTAAAGTTAATGAATGATCTTAAGGCAATTAATTTGAGATAAAGTAACAGTGTGGTCCTTAAAAATGACATGTGATTATTTTACAAAAGGGAAGAGGATGTAGACATGTAGAGAAGTAGAAGTATTATTACATCTTTCTTTAGTTATATAGAGTCTAATCATTATGGAAGAAATTGTCCTTTTATGTGTTATATAATTCTCAGTTTTTCTGGAAATTTCTTTTTGTAACCTTTTATTTTGGTATGAATTCAAGTTTATAGCAACGTGAGAATATGGTAAGAATCTCCTGTATACCTGTTAACTATATGCACCAATAAATTCCATTTTCCCAGCTATTTGTCTTATTAATCCTCTTATCTGTTCTCGGTCTCTATCTCTTTCATTATTATTATTATTTTTAGTTATTATTTATTATTTATTATTATTATTTATAGTTATTATTTTAATTTCCCTAATGATTGTTAGTGTTTAGCATCTTTTCAAGTGCTAATTGCAATACAAATGTCTTCTTTGTAAAGGATTTTCTCAGATCTTTCACCTGTTCTTTATCGGGTTGCTTGTCTTCTTACCATTTGGGTTTTCTTATGTCTATATAGTCTTGATGCAAGTTCCTTTATCTAATATGCAATTTGCCAATATTTTTTCCTAGTCTGTTTCTTGTCTTTTCATTCTTCAATTAGTGTCTTTAGTGTAGCATTTTCTTTTTTTAATTTCAATGGCATATTGTTTGGGGCATGATATCTTAGAAATCTTTTCCTAATTCAAGGACATAAAGTTTTTCCTATGTTTTCTTCTAAATTTTACAAACAGTATTTGTTAGTGTTTTGGGTTTTTTCATCATAAATTTGCTGCATATCATTAAGGGATAAAGACAAAATATCTTCAATATATAATTTGACAAACGTACTAGTGACTGACATTTCAGAAAGTTGTGCACCACGAAGTTAATGAAGTTAGTATATATAAAACTTTTAGAATGGAGTTTGTTTCATAATTGGCACAAAGTATCATGCTGTGCAATCAAACATGTTAATATGCTAAACTGCTTCAATAAAAATGTGATGCATGGTATGTATGTAATGAGACATATTAACGAGACTGTAAACACATACCAACATGTAATAATCACTATACAAGTTTGTTTCTGTGTTATTATCCTTTTTTCGAATTTGTAAATTTAGGTTCCTTTAATGATATTGGCATTTATGAATCCTTAACAAATAGAATGCTTATAGCAGAAAAACAATTGGCTAATTTAGTAATACAGAAAAATGAATGGTAAAATCACTGGTACCATAGCAAAGTGGCAAATTACTGATTATAAATCATTTTAAAGAATTTATGTAAACAGTACTAATGTTCTCAGTGGTTATATATTTGGCTAATTAAAATATTTACATTTTCTATATTTTCTACCTGGATTTTATTTAAATTTTTTAAATGTTTATTTATTTTTGAGAGAGAAACAGAGGGCAATAAGCAGAGGGGGAGAGAAAGGGGGAGACACAGAATCCAAAGCAGGTTCCAGGCTCTGAGCTGTCAGCACAGAGCTGGACATGGGGCTCCAACCCATCCACCATGAGATCATGACTTGAGCCAAAGTAACTGACTGAGCCACCCAGGAGCCCCTGGATTTTATATAATGGTTGATTATACTTTGGTATAAAAATGTACTCTTAAGGATTAATAACTTGAGGTTCTGAAAAATGGAATATTTTAAAATTAAAGTGGTGCTAACACTGCCTTAAGCTAGAAAAAGATTGATTTATAACACATTTCAATTGTCAATATTTTATCAGATATTCACTCCATTCATATAAGAATGAACAATATTAAAAATAAGAAATGTGGGGGCGCCTGGGTGGCGCAGTCGGTTAAGCGTCCGACTTCAGCCAGGTCACGATCTCGCGGTCCGTGAGTTCGAGCCCCGCGTCGGGCTCTGGGCTGATGGCTCAGAGCCTGGAGCCTGTTTCCGATTCTGTGTCTCCCTCTCTCTCTGCCCCTCCCCCGTTCATGCTCTGTCTCTCTCTGTCCCAAAAATAAATAAACGTTGAAAAAAAAATTTTTTTTAAAAATAAGAAATGTACTTAGCAGTTAATATCTTTGATGTGATTTTCAAAAGTAACTATTTTAATTAGGTCTTTTAAATTATATGGAAGTCTAGTGTAGCATTCTCTATTAAAGTTAAATGGCCAAGTGAAAATTTTATTTACTCAGAGCAACACTTTCAATGGGAGTATATCTATGTGTGTGTTTTTATATTTTTAATATAGATTTTGAAGTATTCTCTGATAAGTGTGGATGCAAAATCTACCACCACTGACACAAATGCAGAATAAATATTTGTTCATTATATATTTGGTTTCCATTATTGTCCACTACATTTCTCAATTTTATTCTGTTTAAATTATTTACTCATTATACAAGAATTCTCATGATGAATCACAAATGCCCAAATATAAGAATCACATATTCAGTACTTATGAGAAAATGATGCATAATTATTATTACTTTTTGATGTATACTCATGCACACACAAACCTTAATGACTAATAGACACCTCTACATGAAAATATGTGAAAACTTGTATTTTAGGCCAAGGATTTTTAAATATATTTTTTAACAAAAATAAATGTGATATCTTATTTTGGATCTTTGAAAAACCTCTGTCAGAACTTCGGAAAAATGTGAACAGAGTCTATATGTGAAATTATAGGACTGTATTAATATCAATTTTGGATTTTGATAATTGTTCTATGGTTTAATAATATCTTCTTGTTTTTAAAGTATATTCATTGCAGTACTTACATAATAGTTTATATATAAAAACACATGTATACAGTCAATATTAATGCTAAAGAAAGAGGAAAGGGGAAAAAGGAGATAAATTGTAATTAAGTAAATATACATCATTTGGGGAACCTGTGTCTAATACTTATTCAGAAATTATTTTTGTAACTTTTAAAATACAAATTTTTCACAATAAAATATTTTATAATTGAGACTAATTCAGTGCTATAATTTTAAAAGAATATAAATATATCATGTTTTTATAAATTAAATAGTAATGAACATACAAATGAACATACAAATCTTCCTCATAGGGTTCCATAGCAATGCAAGAAACCAAATCAATACCCTGGCAAATGAAAAGTGACATGTATATCCTATATTCAATGAAAATTTTAAGCAATTAAGTTGCCTTTTATAACCTTCATATGCTTAATCCCCTAACTAACCTTTTCTATATCTCTAGTGTTAGCTGATTTTAGATTAATGTATCATTTGATGTGCTTACCCTATACCAAATGTTCTGTGACAAATTATTTACAAATGTCAATGTTCCAATTTAAATCAGGGATGTTTTAATTTAAGTCAGATTTACTTTTCATTTAGTTTCCCTTGTGTTTTTATATTCTTACTACAAGGATCAGATTAAAAGTTTTAAATAAAAAAAAAAACAAAAAGCAAACTATGAGATATTGATTAAACTAATGAAATGGTCTGTTGAAAGCACATCATCCATAATTAGCTACATTACTTTAATTTAATTCACTTAGTATTTTCCTATTTATGTTTTTCTATGCTTGTTCAAACAGGACACTTAGGTAAAAGCAGTAAAAAGCCTTAGATAGCTATGTTAAAAAGAAACTTGGAATACAGAATTAACGGAGACTTGATACTTGATTCGTATCCCAATCCATGATAATATTTACTATAGGTGCAAGAGATGATTTTACTGTTAATAAAGGGAGAGTAATTCTGTATTTTCTACTGATTTTGTAAGAGATTAGTCTGTTTGCCACATTACCTTTGGTAGATTCACCTACCCTCAAAACCCCTAACATCAGACCAACAAGTATTCTTGGGAGAAATTAATCAATAGTATCATCACACTTAGGAAAGACTTCTTCTCAAATGTAATTAAAATTGTGATATTTGGGGGTAATTTATCTACTATTTCTGTGTAACAACAGGACACCTGCCTTGTTTCTGCCTACTGTATCCTTTCCAGAGATAAATCTAAATACATTTAATGTATATTTGAGTTAATCTCATTTGACCTCTTTGTTATTTATTTATCTTTACTGTGCACTTTTGTTGAATTTTATCCAGTCTCATCATTTCCTTGGTATTTATGCTTTACTTTACAATTATTTCAGTGCTTAATCTAAAAATCACTAGTTGCATTTTGCTGAAAGGCAAATATACATTTCCTAGGAAACGCAAAGACCTTGGAAAAATTCAACTGCATATAGTTCCCTTTTGAATTATATGTTTATTATGTATATTGGGGCGCCTCTGTGGTTCAGTTCATTAAGCATCTGACTTTGGTTTATGTCATGACCTTGCAGTTCCTGGGTTCTAGCCCCACATCAGGCCCTGTACTTTCAGCTGAGAGCCTGGAGCCTGCTTCAGATTCTGTGTCTCCCTCTCTCTCTGCCCCTCCTCTGCTCATGCTCGCGCTCTCTCTCTATCTCTCTCTCTCTCTCCCTCTCCCTCTCTCCCTCTCTCTTTCTCTCTCTCTCTCAAAAACAAATAAACATTAAGGGCATCTGGGTGGCTCAGTCAGTTAAGCATCTGACTTTGGCTCAGGTCATGATCTCATGGTTCATGAGTTCAAGCCCTGCATCAGGCTCTGTGCTGACAGCCCAGAACCTGGAGCCTGCTTGATTCTGTCTCCCTTTCTGTCTGCTCCTCTCCTGCTCAGACTCTGTCTCTCTGTCTCTCAAAAATAAACAAATATTTAAAAAATTAAAAATAATAACATTAAAAAGATTTATGTTTATTATGTATATTTTAATTATTTCTGTATGTTAAATTCACCAGACATTGTTACCCCAATATACTCAATATTCATCTACATTTACTCAAATATGTAGCTCACTTTGCTCCTGAAGAATTATCTGTATCTGCTTTCTATTTACTTTCCTCCTATACCATCACACTTTACTCCAAACTATCTTACCCTTATTATCAAAAAAAATGATCAAGGACTCATTAAATAGACCTCTCATATCCAAATTACAACTATTTACTAGCCACCTGAGTTTTTAGCCATCTCATACTTAGAGTTTCTATGCCATAATTGTCTCATCTATGTAGTGAGTATTGAAAAAAAAAAGTATGTACCTTATTTCTCATTCCAATAAATAAGTTAATATATTTAATGTGCTTAGAACAACACCTGCACATATTAGGTATTATACTTGTGTTATTTTTATCACCACCAATGAAACAGTTCCTTCTAAGGACAATACTAAACAAGATATCTATTTACCAATTTTTATCTTTTGATCAGCATTTTACACTATGGTTGCAGCATCACTTTGGATACACATTTTTAAGCTTTTCTGGCCCATTTTCTCTTCCTCTTAGATTGTTACTTCCATGTTTCTTTTACAGAATTAATGTCTTCTTCCCCAACACTGATTGGATTCCTAAGGATTCTGTCTTCGTCTTTCTTCTCAATATATTGTGAGAAATATATTTGCCTAAGCAATCATATTTATGCCCACATGTTTAATTGCTGGGTATACACAAGCATTTCACTAATTTATAAATATTTCCCAGTTATATTACTTCTCTATCAGACATATATATCCAAATGCCTACCTGGCTTCTCTCCTTTGAAATCTCAAAAACATATCAAACATCAAGTGTACTCTTCCCACAAAAATAGACTTAAAATTTCTTTCCAGTATCTTCGCAACAACATAATCAACAATCCAGTTATGTGATGGTAACAATTTGATGACATCTTTAACTTACCCTCACTCTCCATACCTAACTGGTCACCAGATGCTCTCAATAGAAACTTCTGATTATATCTAAAACAATTCGGGTTTCTCTGGATCCCTGAATATTTTCTTATCCCAATATAAATCTATATTCTTCATACCAATTTACAGTGATAGCCTCTATATATGATTTATTGTCATTCTGTCCCATCAATCAGAGGCAAATTCATTAATTTAAATATCCAAATAACTACTATAACTAATATTTTAAACTATTTTCTACTGCCCTGTTAACAAAGAATAATTTTTAAAAAACTTAATATGCCTTTATATTTTGGTACCTATCTCTGCCTGTCTGTACCTTGCAACAAACACACATCTTCGGTCTCATCATCGCAACTATATTACCCATATAATTCCTATAGGGCACCATGTTCTTTCCTATCATAGAGTCCTGGCACATGTTGTTCTGTTCTGTGTGGAAATCTCTTCTTTTGCCAAATTTGAGGCTACTAATACATAAGATTTAAGTTATTTCACTTCATTAGAAAAGACTTTCCATACATACTTGACTAGATCAAATTCTCCAACTGTAAAATTTCCTGTTACCACATATCTTTGTTCTTGTAACACCAGTCACAATCTGTACATGGCTGATTATTTTCTGTGTATTTCATGGACATCTGTTTTTCCCATCTTTGGGTCTTTACGTCCTAGTATTTAAAAGGTTTATGAGGTTTATTGGATCCTGATTATGTATTTTTAGATCAATTAAGAGGTCTTGATTGAGATTCATCAAGTTATAAGTGAGAGAGAAGACAGGGGTTGAATGTATCACCACAGAGCAGAAAGCAAAGAGTATACTGACAGTCAATAAACTATTGGAAGAAGATGGGTCCACAAAGGATATTTGATAAGCCATGATAGAGAAAAAAAAATGTAAAAAGATGGAGTGGTTACATCAATAAAGTAGAAGATATTAAAGAATCAGTGAGTACAATATCCAGTGATCCTGAGAAATCAATAGACATGCAGAACATTTTCAGTGGAATTAACAATGCAAAAGTAATTGACTATCTTTTTTAAAAATAATTGTCCATCTTAATCACAGCATCGTGCAATGCTATTTCACAAATAACACTGTATGAGTTTGATTACTAAGTAGGAAATTATAAGGGAAATATAGACTCCTATTTAAGAATATTATCAGTGAAGAAAGACCATATAAGAGATGAATGAAGAGGAAAATTTTACCATTGTTATTTGAGATGTTCTATTTTTATATTAAATCAAAGAAATATAAAGATGAGGCTGAAGTTAATGAAGAAGAGTGATTCCGAAAGAGGAAAGAAGAGAAATCACAAGCTAGACACAATTAAGGTACATATGTGTGAATACAAAAACAAAAACAAAACAAAACAAAAACAAAACAAACAAAAATTATATGATGGTGGAATTGGGTAGTTGAAAATTAAAATGGAATTGTATGTCAAGAAAAGGAACTGATGCGAGTTTTGCTTATCGTTATTGATCTTCTGTAAATTATCAAATTTCCCTACTGAAAATTAAAACAGAACAAGCTTAGAATATGCTCATGATGTTAGGATTGTAAAATTAATTTAAAAAATTGGATTAGCAGATGAGGATCTTTAGAAGAAGTTAAAGGGAGGCAAGGTCATCACTGACTACTGAGGAGCACTCAAAAGAAGTAAGAATATATCAATTCATAATGTCACATCTATATATGTATATCATCTATATCTTTATACATATACATTTTCCATTTGGTTGTCTATTTGTGAATTTATTTAGTTATACATTTACTTACTACTGATTTATGCTTATTTGTAGTTATACTAAGGATAGTGTTTATAAGAACTGAAGGCCATATTTTACTTGATCCAAAGCTGAAGTGTCTTATGGTGGAGAAAATAAGTCTATAATAGTAAGAAGAAAGAGGATAATGGAAGGTGAGTGCAATAAAAGGTAATGAAAGTGGCGGAATCGTCAATTTGTTGTGTGTGTAGGCCATGGCTTCCCCTCCTCCTTGACAGCTTAGATTCTTCTTTTTCTCCAGGGTGCTCTTTTATTCACCTCTGTCACATTTCTCTGTCTTCATTATACCACTCCCACTGAAAGCCTAAGAGAACAAGAAAAAGAGAGGGAAAAAAAAGAAATAAAAAGAGAGAAGAAAGAAAAAGAGGAAGGATTGAGAGATGAATAACATATTTTGAGGAAATATACAAATATTCAAGATCAGAAATTCTTATATATTGAAGGTTTAACATGTTAAGTAGTTAAAAGTGAAGTCCTGAATTCAAGTGCAACTGTGATGGTATAACCCTGTACTGAGAAAATACAGGAATAATAAGGATTAAAACACTGAATGAATGTAGTTAGAAAACTAGTCAAAGTGTTATAGTAAAGTAATAGAAGTGATATTTTGCAGTCATCTAAAATCATAAAATGTGTTAAGTACTGTAGCACGTTCTGGAGCTACATCTCTGAAAAATATACAGTTTTCTTACTTTTTTACATTTCCTATTTCTTTAAAATGGTATATAATCTGCAAGAGAAATTATTCAAGAATATTCATACTGAAATATTTGGAAGCATTTTGATGATTTGGGAAAATAAAAGAGATTATTGAGAATGATAGTCTCTGAAAATTATTGCCTAATACAGATTTTCATGGGTAGACAGGAAGTAAAAAAGGAAAGATAAATTAAGAAAATAAGGGAAGGAGAAAGAGAAAGAAAACATGTAAATCTAAGAAAAATAACAAATGATCACAGTTGAAATATGCAAAAGGTTTTATATTCAGTTACTTAGAAATGAGACACACTGATGTATATATTGTATATGCCACTTGTTAATAAATATTTAATGTCCAATGTGAGCTAGCTGGGGATTGCCAGTGGAGGTGTCTAGCTAAAGCGAAGGGTAATAATGAAGAATGCAAGGTAGATAGTCTTTGGAAGGAAGAGATTAAGAGCACAACACACATTTCTCCTGTCATTTGCAACTCCATGTTTAACTCTTCATATCATTTTAAATGTCCATTCAAATGGATTCACTTGACCAGCTGTTTTAAGTTTAAAACTGGGATTCTGTTAATTCCACCTGTGGAATCCTCCACATCCACTGTTAACACTTAGCTACTCTTCTGCAGCAGTTAACTCTCTGATTATGAACATGACTACTGAAGAGCATAATATTGAAAAGCCTGTCTTTTATCATGGTGATAAAGGATTGCGCAATATTAATTTCTTGAAAAAAATCGTTGATTAAACTAACCTTTATTTAAAATCTCAATGGTCTGGTTGTTTGGTATCTTGTTTTGTTTTGTTTTCATAGGTTTGCTTTTTTTTTTTTTGCTGTTATTTAGGGGAGTGCAGTTTCGTTAGTTGGCGAGTTTTCCTTACAGAGACAAAAAAAAAAAAAAAAAAGCATGAGCTTAAAAAAATCACTTAAAATCTTGGCATTTTAAATTATAAAAATGAGTGTGTAGTGGAGCAATGTTCTCTAAAATGTTCAACAGGAAAGCTTCAGAAGTAAATATTGTTCATTTCATTAAATTAATTGTCACAATTTAATCATATATTTTATTACTATAGAGCATTTATAAGTCCTCCAAATATACCTTTAATTGTGTCATATTTCCATATATAGAAAACACCGAATGTCACAGCTATGTGGGGAAACCTTTGTCATATCAGGTAACTTGACTTTAACAAAACTCAAGAAATATAAGAGTAAGAAAAGAACTATGAAATATAAAATACAATAACTAATCATTGCCCATAGACGACAAAAACAGACACACAGATCATGTTAAAACTAAAATAAAAAGCTCTTGCTGCTCACTAACTTGAGGGCAACAGTTTACCACAGGCAGCATATGTATATTTGTTAAGTCATATATCAGCAAAGCTCGGTAAGCAGTATGTGATATGTGCAGTTTTCTATGTAGATACTGCACTGTAGATATTGTGATGGTTTATAAAGCAGTTGAGCTACCAAGTTATGCCACTCCTACTTACAATAATATAAAATAATTGGCTTATTTTAGTGGCATTTCAAAGTATTATACTGTGTTCACATTATGGTGTCTTAATGAATAGAATACTGATAATCAGGAAAATGATATGCCCCTTTACTCAAATTGATAGGCAATAATTCATGAAGAATCACCAAAAATGAAGTTGCAAGTCACATTTTATAGTAATTAAAATAATCTATATTGACATGAGAGGAAATTGCCATACTAGTCATATGCTTAATACTTACAAGTACAATTTTTTTTCTGTAAGCCTTTAATAAAAAATAAGGAACAAATATATATGGAATATTTTCTGAGATAGAGAAATCAACAGATATAAAACAGGCATGCCCTCAAAGACATTTCTCTCTAATTACGTAGTCAAGATATACACCAATGTTATCTTTAAGAAATATAGGATTCTAGGAAAAGGTGGAAGAAATATCACAGGACAATGTGGATAGAGTTTATCATTAATAATTTGTAATGATCTTTTTTTATGTAACCTTTAAATGACATGAGATATAAACACTGGTGGAGATGTATTGGGAAGGTTTAACAGAACAAGTGGGATTTGTTTGCAAGCTCTTAAAACAGGAAATGCTTTGTGAGTTGGAAGAAGTGTTTAGATATGTGAGAAATACTGAGGAAAAAGCTCAAAGGTACAAAAGTTCACATTGTAGTCCAAGTTGTTAAATAAATCAACTGCTTCGTGTTTAAAGAAGCAGTGTGTAATGGAACTGGATATTCAGTTTATGGCTTTCCTTTGTGAAGCCCCAGGAAATGTAGTCTAGGAAATGTTAATCATCTTCTAGACTTCACATACATCTTCACATACATCTAGACATCACATACATCAAATATAAATATATATATTTGATCCTACAGTGTCACAAAATTCAGCTATGGCAGCACTGCATTCCTTTTCCTAAAGTATCCTGTTCAATATAATATGCTGTAAAAGATAATAAAACACAACTATACATTAATTTATTCATTAATTTGATATTTACGAGCTGTCATTTTGATAGATACTGTAAGTATACAAATATTGTGACTCAATAAATTAGAAGCATTTTTGTGTTAGAGTGGGAACACAAGGGAACAGTATATCAACTCTGAATCAATAAAGGTCTCAGAGATGTGCTCCCCCATGATCAGTCTTGAAAGCATATATTACCACACAAGGGATATTGACAAAAATACATTCACAGCATTGGTCAGTGACTGAAAATAGAAAGAAGATTACAGGATGTCCTCAAAGTTAACTGTACTACTTTGAGATTCAGAGAAATTCGGTGTCATTGAGTAAAGGGAGTTTTAAGGTAAGAGAATTAGTTCTAAAAATAATTACCTTTCACTTATATCTTCTTTTAATGATAATGAAACAAAGAGATATGAAATTCTTTATTCAGACCTGAAAAAATGAGGGGCGCCTGGGTGGCGCAGTCAGTTAAGCGTCCGACTTCAGCCAGGTCACGATCTCACGGTCCGTGAGTTCGAGCCCCACGTCGGGCTCTGGGCTGATGGCTCAGAGCCTGGAGCCTGTTTCCGATTCTGTGTCTCCCTCTCTCTCTGCCCCTCCCCTGTTCATGCTCTGTCTCTCTCTGTCCCAAAAATAAATAATAAACGTTGAAAAAAAAATGAATGATATGTATGTTGTCAAATAATGTTATCTATACTTTACATTGAAAATATGTTTAGATTAGCATAAATATATGCAAATATAACAGCCATCTACTTAATAGCTTAGTTAGCTTATATGTTGAAGTTTGGGCAAATAAAAAGATCTAACCTTGAAAAATAATTTTAGAACTAATTTGGATATAGACAAAAATCAGTAAGAGGCAGGTCAAAATGTGGACTTTATTTTCTGATAAACCTGATTACAAAAATTGTCTTCATCCTTTCATATATTTAGTTACCTTATTTTTAAAGCAGACATAGATTTACCCACTCTGAAACATACAAAACTACAACACTGCTGATCGATTCTACAGGAGCAAGCAAGCCCCTTCAAATATGGCCACAAATCCACCAAAGGCAAACAACCTAAAAGAAGACTGAAGAGGTACTGTGATATAGCTACCTAATTCCTTACCCCAAATCCACTCGTATAATTCATTCCTGTGCCACTAGGGAGAAAGGTGTGAGAGGGTAAGAGATGAGGTCAGTGGGGTAAATCTAGTAGATATTCCTCCAGACGAGAATATAAGTATGGAACTATCGCCTTCTTTCACGTTATAAAAGTAAAATTTAAAAAGAACAGTAAAAGGGGCGCCTGGGTGGCGCAGTCGGTTAAGCGTCCGACTTCAGCCAGGTCACGATCTCGCGGTCCGTGAGTTTGAGCCCCGAGTCAGGCTCTGGGCTGATGGCTCAGAGCCTGGAGCCTGTTTCCGATTCTGTGTCTCCCTCTCTCTCTGCCCTTCCCCCATTCATGCTCTGTCTCTCTCTGTCCCAAAAATAAATAAACGTTGAAAAAAAAAAATAAAAATAAAAAGAACAGTAATGGGCACCTGGATGGATCAGTCAGTTAAGCATCCGACTCTTGATTTTGGCTCAGGACATGATCTCAGTCATGAGATCGGGCCCCACATCCAGCTTTGCCTCTGAACTGAGTGTGTAGCCTGCTTAAGAGTCTCTGCCTGCCCCTCCCCCGCTTGTACACACACACTCTCTCAAAAAAAAAAAAAAAAATGAAAAAACGAAATAAAAAGAAGAGTAAAAATAAAAGCAGAATGTAAGACAATTATTTGCAACTGGGCCTTTGTGCATGCTATTGCTTCTCTCTGAGATTCTATGACCTTGTCTCTTTCCACTTGACAGACAAACATCATTTACTAAGGGAAGATTTCCTAGGCAACCGCCACCCTCATCCTGCATACATACGCACTTAGAACTTAGTTTGGGTATCATTTTCTCCCTTTTGTACATCATAAACACTTGATTGAATAGATGTCCCCACTGGCATTTACATGTACAACAGTGTTTTATTTTTATGTTTAGTTATTTATTTTTCGAGGGGGAGGGCAAGTCAGGGAAGGGCAAAGAGAGTGGGAGAGAAAAATCCCAAGTAGGCTGTGTGCTGGCAGAGCTGCCACGAACCGCGAGATCATGACCTGAGCTGAAGCCAAGAGTCTGACGCTTAACGAAGTCTTGAGCCACCAAGGTGCCCCTACGCACATAGTGTGTTTTTTTTTAATCAGTGCAATTCTAAGCTGCAGGAAAGAAGAAACTGAGGCTTTTGCTCCAAACCCATTCAATTACCAACACTAATAGATTGCCTGACAAAGAGAAATTCTAAAGTAAAAAAATTGTAAAGACATGTTAATGAAACATTCAATAACACAATATTAAAATTCATTTTCCACAAGTTAGGACAACATAAATAATTGCAAACTATATTTTTATGTCAAAATTGGCCTTTGAAGTATTACCAACCATTCACAATGACAGAAAAAATAAACGGCCTTATGATGAAGAAACATGGATGAATCTAAGGCATAATGATGAGTGAAAGAAGTCGGATGCAAAAGGACACCTACTATTTCTGTTTATATGAAGTTCAAGTGGAATGCAAAATTAATCTATGGTGATTTTGGGCAAAATACAGATTACAGTGGAAGTAACTGCTGAGAGGAGGCTTGAGGAAATCCGTGATGCTGAAAAGTTATTTACCTTAGGTTATACATATGTAAAACTTCAACAAGCTGTACATCTAAAATTTGGATACATGTTGCCTATAAGTTATAACACAATTTTTAAGTTAACTTTAAAGAATGAAAGATTACCTTGGATAAACTTGGATATTTTCAATTCCATATGAATTTAAAATCAACTTTTCAGTTTACACAAAACCATCAATTTATAACAGTACTATATTGAATCCAGGAATGATATTTAGGCAGAATTGACATATTTTACAATATGGCACAGAATCAACATTTAAAAATGTATAATAATTAGTCTTCTAAGCAATGCACTTGATGCCTTCCTTTAAATTTTCTTCAATTTGACTAATAAGTCTATAATTTTCTGTCTCGAAATCTTGCATATATTATGTTACTTATATACTTTTTTGTTTTCAAAGCTATTGTAAGTGACACTTTTCCTAAAACTATGTTGTAATTGCTTATAGTTATTGGGTATCAGTAAATTTATTTTCAGATTGAACCTGTGCATTATAAATGTACACTAATGTACTAAATGTACAATGTTACACTATTGGATTATCTAGATAGAAAATTACACCATTTATAAACAAAAATAGTTTATTTCTATTAAACTTTTAATTTCCTTTTATCTTATTTTATTGTCAATGTACTTCAACCCAGTGTTATACTGATGCAGTGATAATGGAAATGCTTTTCTTATTTCCCATTTCAGTGTAAAATACTGAAATTATATATGCTGGAGGGGCGCATGGGTGGCTCAGACAGTTTAGGGTCCAACTTCTCATTTCCCTTCGGGTCATGATCCCAGGGTAGTGGGACCCAGTCCCACGTCGGGCTCCACACTGTGTGTAGAGCCTGCTTAAGATTCTCTCTCTCCCTCTGCCCCTCTCCGCTGCTTGCATTCACTCTCTCTCTCTCAAATAAAAAATAAAAATAAATAAAAATAAAAATCATATATACATATATGTATATATGCATATACATATTAGACTGTTATTAGCTAAAAATAAACTTAGAATTGTTAAGTCTTCTACATAGAGTGATTCTTTTATCATTATGAAACATCCCTTTTTATCTGTCATAATGTTTTTGCTTTAAAACCTACTGTTCCTTGTGGGAAAAAAGTTATAGCAGATCTCTTTAGCTAGTGTATATATGCTATATACTTTGTCCTTTTACTTACTTTGTAATGATACTTTGTATCATTATTTTTAATTTGTACCTTCTTTTAAGGTAATATGCATTTTTTTTTTTTTTTTTACTGACTCTTGTCAGTCTCAACCATTGATTTCTTAATGGAAATATTTGTTTTTGTTTCTTACAATACAATGTAATTGTTGATGCATTTGGATTTATAAGTCATTTTGCCATCTATGTTCTAGTTGTTTTATTTATTCATTTGCCTCTCCTTTTTGGTCAGCTATTAAATTAATGTTTGTAATATTTTATATATATATATATCTCATTAACTAGCTAATCCTATACTATTTTATTATTATTTTAATGATTACCCTAGAGATTTCTACATACATCCTTGTCATATTGTAACTAAAATTATTATTTTACCACCTACTGGTCAATGTGAGAAATTGAAAGGTTACCTCTTATTTATTTCTCTCTCTTTTCTGATAACGGTGCTTTGTCTTATTCCTATGTATATTTAAATTTCTCAAGATAGTATGGCTATCAGTGTAGACTCTCTATATTAATTTAATACATATATTTAACCTTTGTATTTCTATTCATTTCTTCTTGAATCAATATGGAATAATTTTCCTCTGACCTAAAAAATTGTTTTTTATGTTTTCCATTGTAATGTTACACTAGTGACACATGTCCTTAGTTGGTTTTTCTAAAATTGTATTTATTTTCTCTCTTATTTAAAGAAAAATTTTGCTGGGTTTAGAGTCCCATGTTGGCATTATTCTTTTTTTCAGCATGTTGATGACATAATTTGATAGCTTTCTATTATTTATGCCTTATTTTATTTTTACTGGTAAGTCAACTACCATTCTTACATTGTTCTTTGCTTTCTAGCTACTTTTAAATTTTTGTTTATTTTATATCATCAGTTTTCATATAATATGCCAGATGTATTTTTTTTTTTTAATTTGTGGCACTTTGTAAAACTTCCAAAAGCTGAATATAAAGCCTTTTTTCAATTTTGGAAATTTTTCAATTTTTCAATTTTTTTCAATTTTTCAAATTTTGGAAAGTTTTCACAATGATTCCTTTAAATATTTTTGTATCTATTATCCTGTATCCTTTGCAGACTCCTTATGAACCCTTCTATTGCTATTTAAATTCTTATAATCATTTATTTTAAAGCATAAATCTTATTCATCAATCACTTCTGTATTTCATTCTACTGTCTTAATTGAATTGCTACTGTTTTATCTTTCTGAAAATCTCATTATTTCTTATTGAATGCTGGGATATTTTTGTTTCCAAAGAAAAAAACTCAGGAACAATTTATGGTTCTACTGAGGTTATCTTCCAGGAAGAAGTTAATATTGCCTTTGGAAGCAAGTTTAATTATGGTTGATCATCTTAAACTAGTTAGTTTAAACCATCTTAAACCAGCTCTCATTAGGGCTTAGTTTTGCTGTAGATAAGGTCATGTCTATTTCTCATTCATGCTTACTGCTATGTAAGTTTTAGAAGGGCCCCAAAGAAGAGACATGGTATGTTTAACCAGGCCCCTCTTAATTGACAGTTCTAAACTCCAATTTCACTGCTGCCCTACATAACTCAGGATAGTTCAACTTAACTTACAAGGTTCCCATTAACGGCTTTCTTCTCAAACTCCTACAATTCAGCTGCAGTTTTTTGGGTTTGCCATTTACTCAAGAGGAAAATTAATGCCAAAAATGTGTTTAATCTCTCTGAGTTTCTAACTCTCTGGGATCTTGATCAATAGCCCAAGGCTTTGGTAACCTTGAAGAACATTTGTTTCATACAATCTAGTCTACCATAGCTGAAAGTGGAATTCTTTATAATGATAAAAGAAAAAAAAAAAACTCTTTCTGAAATTGTCTGAATACAGCAGAGCTGAATATTTAAATATAACATATTAAATATCACAAGCTAATCCATTTTCTTACTTGCAGATCAAAAAAAAAGGTCTAACAGTAGATTCATATGTATGATGTAGGAAAAATACAACACACTAACAATAACAATAAAACATGCAACATAATATTGTCATGCCTCTGGATCTTTAAACTTCATTATTGCCTAGATCTGGAGGTGTGTCCCTTTCAACACTTGGTATCATGGGCTGCATATTTCTGAGATTATCATCTATAAATATCATCATGTTTTGTGTTTCCTATAGTATCACCTTTTAGAAAGTTAACTCTTTTATGTATGTTCCCAAAGTACTTCTTTATTTGTTTTCTTGTTATTGACATTTCAAGTGTTTATTTAAATTCTAGTTAACATATAGGGTAATATTTGTTTCAGGTATAGAATTTATTGATTCATTATTTACATCCCAACAAGTGCCTTCCTTAATGCCCATCACCCATTTAGCCCATCCTTGCCCACTTCCCCTCCAACAACCCTTAGTTTGTTCTCTATGGTTAAGAGTCTCTTATGGCTTGCCTCCCTATCTCTTTTTCTTTTTTTCCCCTTCCTCTATCTTCATTTGTTTTGTTTCTTAGATACCACATGTGAGTGAAATCATAGGGCTTTGTCTTTCTATGACTTATTTCACTTAGCATAATACACTCTAGCTACATCCACTTGCAAATGGCAAGATTTCATTCTTTTTGATGACAGAGTAATATTCCATCACACACACACACCTCATCTTCTTTATCCATTCATTGGTCGATGGAAATTTGGGCTCTACCAATAATATGGCTATTGTTGATAGTGATCCTATAAACATTGGCATACATGCATCCCTTCAAACCACTATTTCTGTGTCCTTTGGGTAAATATCTAGTAATGCAATTGTTTGGTCATAGGATAATTCTATTTTTTAACTTTCTGAGGAACCACCATACTGTTTTACAAAGTACTTGTTAACACATGCATCCACTAATGCATTTATCCCACTGATCAGAATTTTTTCATTGCCATCCTTTTGTTTTTTGTTTGTTTTGTTTTGTTTTCCTGCTAGATGATGAATTCCTCTAGAATAGGAATTATCCATCAGAATAGCAGAGACATCTATCACAGTGAAAAATCAGGCACTCAGTATAATTACTGATTCTTAAAACAGGATCCACAAGACACCAGTAAAAAAAAAACAAAAAAAACAAAACCTCATAAGTAAAATATCAGACCAGGAATTTAGAACAACAATGATTAATATGCTAAGAACTCTAATGTAAAAAGTACACAATTTGGAAAAACAGATACTTATGTACGGAGAGAGACGAAAATTCTAATAAAAGAATCCAAAAGAAATGCTAGAAATTGAAAACAATATAACAGAAAGAAAGAATGCTTGTTGCAAAAAAAAAAAAAAGTATCTTCAATAAAAACATTTATCTTGAGGCGCCTGGGTGGCTCAGTTGGTTGAGCAGCCAACTTCAGCTCAGGTCATGATTGCGCGTTCGAGCCCCGCGTCGGGCTCTGTGCTGACTGCTCAGAGCCTGAAGTCTGTTTCAGATTCTGTGTCTCCCTCTCTCTCTGACCCTCCCCCGTTCGTGCTCTATCTCTGTCTCAAAAATAAATAAACGTTAAAAAAAATTAAAAAAAAATTTATCTTGAATGGGGAAAAAAAATTCCATAGAGAGTGAGCCCATGATCTTGGATGAAAAACAAACAAAAAATTACACTTTATTTTCACTACTGTCTAAGTGAAATGTAGTATTTTATTTAGCTATACGTATAGGTAAGAAATGATATTAGTATTAGCAGTATCTGTGATTTTGTTACCACTAAACACCCAAGATAGTTTCATAGCAAATTATGGGATTTATTTCAAGAAATTTTGAAATACGATTTAATGTCCCTGCTTTGCAATGATGGTAATTATTAATAAATCACGAGATCATTTTATTTACTATTTTAATGGAGAATGATAGACACACAGACCAAATGATCAATAGGTCAGTAGACAGAGAGATAGATGACTATTTCAATACAATGTTTGTAATTACATCTATTTTAGATATTTAAAAATATTATTCTGAGAAGATGGTCCATAGACTTCCCAAGAAAAAAGAGTTCATGACAAAGATGTGTAAGTACCCCTGGAAAACATTTTTGAAGAAAGAATATCAAAAATGCTTTATCGGTGTTAGACAACAATTTGTTTTCATTTATATTAAAAATTAAATTATTTTTCACAGGATATAAATTCTGTTTTAGTATAGCTTGCTTATTTAAAAAAATAAAAATTAACTTTAGCATTCCACTACTTATTTGGTGCTTTGAGAACAAAATTTAGGCCATGGTATTCACTTTCTCATGGATGATATGATTACACATTCAAAATGACAGCTTTAAGCAGAGAAAGTCCCAGAAAATTTCATGTGTTAATTTATTTATTTTTTGGCTTGCCTAATTTCCAAGACAGATAACCCAATAGTGAAAGCTCTTATCTCTTAAACTATTCTATTTTTAAAAATGAAAAAGAAAAGTGGAAGTCACATACTGGGCAGTTCTGTCTCTCTCCCTCTCCACCTTCTCTCCCACCCAATAAAAAAATACAAAAATGTTGGTTAAACATTCCTCAGATCTTATGGCCTTAATTCAAGAAGGTATTTAATTGCACTAACACTAAATAAGAAATTTTATCCAATTAAACTGTGAACTGAAAAAAAAATTAATAATAAAATAATCATGAATATTTTCTTAAAACATTTGTTTTCCAATTGGATCATAACCATGCAAGTCCAAAAACCTACATAAAAATAGAAATATTTACCTGTAATGTTAAAATTTTTCTTATTCGTTATTCATTTGATAAAAACATAAATACATCCTAGTTCAACCCAGTAATCATAAACATTTCAAGATTCACATCGAATATGAATAAAATGGTGACTTAAAAATGATACCAAGTTACACATATTTTAATCAGACCACAATTCAGTGTATTCAAATTAAATCACACAGAACGTGTAATCTAAAAATGGCCAAGAAAAAAATAAAACTTACTTCAGAAAACAATTTTCTTTCAACTTTAGACTACCAAAATAAAAAAAAAAAGGAAAAGAAGAAAGAAAAGATAGAAAGAGGAGGAAGGAAGGGAGACAAAAGCAAAAGCAAAAATCAAGTGCTGAATGGAAAAAATATATTAGTATTTTCTTAACTATTTACAGGAATTGCAACTTTACTATCTTGAAATTAACTGGTCAAGGCCTGTATTTGTCAATTCCTTTACAGTAAGACATAGTTTACTGAAGAACAGAGCATTTTTCTAGAATCAGTTTTCATTTATTAGTGGGTTAATAAGGAGCTTATTGTTAGTATTTTCTCTTCCGTAGAGGTATTCTTAAGAACTAAGACATAATGATCCTAACACTTGCTTTAAATGATGATGAAGCTAACTTTATTAAGACCAAAAGAAAAAAAAAAAGGAATCAGATTCATGTGTAGAAAATATTTCTCAAAGATATTAGAATTCCAATGCATACTATGCATATATGTGAAGCCAAAGGCTGAATTGTTGCACGTGAAGTTCCTTTTTTCTATTATAATATCTTATCTACAAATTGGATATGGTCATGTGTCACATAAATTCTGAATAAGAAGCTAGAATGTCAATTTTATTAAAGTTCCATCTGATTACAATGCAGAATAGCTTTAAGCAGAGGCCTTTGGGGGCCCTGCTTCCACTAATAGAGATATGGATAAATTATAAGCTTGCTTGCTGCAGAACCCATAACTTATACAGTAGTCTCTTTTGTAACAGAAGCACTAGAATAGAAATGAGATTTCACAACAATTTTTTTAGTATATCAAGGTTATTACATTGTGTGATTAAACTCATGTAAAATTAGCAATCAAATACATTTGTTAATTAATTGTCAACGTTAAAAGATCCCCAACCCTCTCACAGACAAGACTGCCCATGCAACATAATCATAACTAATCACAAACGCCCAAATACATTGTTACTGTTTTACCCCAGAAGTGGAAGTCTTTAGGGGCTGAGCTAGGAACCTGGGGAGGGTTTAGCTTCCCAAAGAATAAAGAGGAAAAACACCCAATAAAGACAGTTTGTGTCTTTCTGATCTATTCTGGCCAGAAATGTGAATGTAAGGCCTAAGGGATAAAGGAGACTCCAATAACATGAGAATAAAGTTGTATGCTAATGACTGAAGGACCTAGTTCTTTGACAACAACATTGACTTGGAATACCAGGTTTAAACTCTTAGCCTTTACCATCTTTTCACTTATTATAAATAAACCCATCATCTGTTTCTTAAATTTTTTTAATGTTTATTTTTGAGAGTGGGGAGAGACAGAGAGAGGGAGACACAAAATCCAAAGTAGACTCCAGGCTGGCAGCTGGCAGCACAGAGCCAGGCACAGGGTTAAAATTCACAAAACATGAGATCATGATGTGAGCTGAAATCGGACACTTAACCAGCTAAGCCACACAGGGCGCCCCCCCCCCCAATATCTGCTTTTAATTATCCTTAGTGGATTAGATTTCTAACATATAATTTAAAGATTCACTTATTAGTCTATCATGTAATAGATCTCATAAACCATAGAAATTCTGAATTCCATAATCATGTATATTAAAGTACCTCAAATATCAAATAATTAGATTTATTGTAATCATGCTATACTTAAGCCCAAATTATATAAAATAATAATGATGTTAATAAAGACTTTATAATTAAATATACATACACATATGTAACATAACACTGCTTGCCATTTTAAGTACCAGCAGTACCCATTAAAATAGCAACTTGTATACAAAAAAACATTTCAAATTCATATACAATGCCATTTCCTCCTTTGAATTATGTTTATATCCTCATTATCATTACATACACTTTATTATTTTATAACATATGTTATAAATATTAGAAATTCTAGGACAAATTTTCTTGCTTTAAAGTATCCATTTAAATAAAAATAGTTCTATACATTTGTTTAGCATTCTCAAATATTTTAAAAAATTCTATTCAATGCATGATATTTCATGAAATTTTCAGTTAATTTAAAAATTGACCAGTAGTTACAGATGAATACTATTTTTCATTTTGCTCCTAGACACATTAATCAACTGGCAGGCATGTTGGGATCAATCAATTGCATCAGTTGTGTTCATTCATCTTTGTCCTGCCATTCATTCCATGGCAGCAAGGAGCACACTGTGTAATTGAATTTGGTTGAAATCTAATATAAGGGCAAACTGTGACACAGTAGCAATAATCAGTTTGATTCAAAAATTTTAGCAGTAATTTTTGTTTTCTGCGTTCAGCAAAAGGAGTATGATATTTTATTCTGTATACTATCATAAGTGAGAGCTCTGGGGAAAAGGCACACAGCAAGCTTTAGGACACATCAAGTAATCATAGATTCTCAGCTGAAAAATTAGAGATGGTTAGAGGAAGGAGAGTACTAAATACAATAAAATGTGTATAGAAAACAAGGGAATAAAGCAAAGGCTTTGAGGATTTCTCAAGATATGTAAGAAAGTTTATGTCTTAAAATTTTCTTGTTAACTATACTGGAATTAAAAATATTTTTTCCATAAATACAGTCATGAATTTAGAGAAAGTTATGTGATACAATAAAGTTCCTTGTTTTAGAGATTTGGAGATTCTGAAAATTATATCTATACTATATGTCTATAAGGCTAAGGCTATATCCATATTTATACATAATTGCATTTAAAGCAAAGCTTTCTCTAGCTCTTTTTTTAAAGTTAATTTTGAAATGTGATCAAAACTAGCCTATGTGAATGAGAATAATCATCTGGAATTATTTGGTTTTATATTTTAAGAAAGTAACAAGTTTTCTCCATTCCACTTCTAGTCTAGAATTAAATTTTTGGAGAGATTTGAGTCTACATATTCTACCTATTTACTCTATAAATTTTCCATCATACATTCTGGGTTATATTGAAATTTTCATTATTAAATTTTAAATGCCATTTCCTATATCATTATGATTTTCCCTTAACTAGGTAATTTAAAAAGTTTTTATCTCAAAATGATAAAGACTAAATTCAGAGACAAAAGATATCAGACAAGTTTTTCCTATGGCTGGTTTCAATGGAAAATGTTCATTTTTTTCAGTTTATTTTTTATTTTATTTATTTTTTGTTTCAAGTTTTCATTGAAATTCTAGTTATTTAGCATATAGGGTGATATTGGTTTAGGAGAATTTAGTGATTCATCACTTACATATAGTGGTCAGTACTCATCACAAGTACCTTCCTTCATATCCATTACCCATTTAACCCATCCACCTGCTAACCTGCTCTTCAGCAATCCTCAGTTTTTTCTCTAATTAAAAGTCTCTTTGGGTTTGCCTCCCTCTTTTTTTCCTTTTCCTCTATGTTCATCTATTTTGTTTCTAAATTCCACATAAGTGAAATCATATGGTATTTGCTTTTTCTCTGACTTATTTTGCTTAGCATAATACATTGTAGCTCCATCCATGTCATTGCAAATGGCAAAATTACATTCTTTTTTATGGCTAATATTCCAGT
>NW_024412376.1:116298921-116322422 GCF_014898765.1 Herpailurus yagouaroundi | reverse complement strand
CACATCTCTTTATCCATTCATCAGTAGTTGGACATTTAGACTCTTTCCATAATTTGGCTATTGTTAATAATGCTTCTAAAGCATCAGGGTGCATGTGCCCCTTTGAAAAAGGTAAATACCTAGTAGTGCAATTGTTGGGTTGTTCTATTTTTAGGGTAGTTGTATTTTCAGCTTTGTGAGGAACCTCCGTACTGTTTTCCAGAGTGGCTACACCAGTTTGCATTCCCACCAACAGTGTAAGAGGGTTTCCCTTTCTCTGCATCCTCGCCAACGTCTGTTGTTTCCTGTGTTGTGAATTTTAGTCACTCTGACAGGTGTGCAGTGGTATCTCATAGTAGGTTGGGCTTGTATTTCCCTGATGGTGAATGAGTGGAGCATCTTTTCCTGTGTCTTTTGGCCACCTGCATGTCTTCTTTGGAAAAATGGCTCTTCGTGTCCCCTGCCCATTTCTTAGCTGGATTATTTGTTTTTTGGGCATTGAGTTTGATAAATTCTTTATACATTTTGGGTACTTAACCCTTTATCACATATGTCATTTGAAAATATCTTCTCCCATTCTGAAGATTGCCTTTCACTTTTGTTGATTGTTACCTTCGCTGGGCAGAAGCCTTTTGCCTTGATGAAGTCCCGATAGTTCATATTTGCTTTTGTTTCCCTTGCCTCCAGACATGTGTCTAGTAAGAGGTTGCTATGGACGATTCAAAGAGGTTGCTGCCTGTGTTCTCTTCTAGGATTTTGATGGTTTCCTGTCTCACGTTTAGGTCTTTTGTCCGTTTTGAATTTATTTTGTGTATGGTGTAAGAAAGTGGTCCAGTTTCATTCTTCTGCATGTTGCTGTCCAGGTTTCCCAACACCAATTGTTGAAGAGACTGTCTTTTTCCCATTGGATAGTCTTTCTTGCTTTGTTAAAGATCAGTCGACCATATAGTTGTGGGTCCCTATCCCATCACTTTCAATCTGCAGGTGTCTTTAATTCTAAAATGACTCTTGTCAGCAGCACATAGGTGGGTCTTGTCTTTTTATCCATTATGATACCCTATGTCTTTTGATTGGAACATTTAGTCCATTTACATTATTGATAAAAATTTAGTGCCATTGTATTACCTATAGTCCATGTTTCTGGAGATTTTCTTTTTGTCTTTCTAGTCTTTGTTGACTTTGGTCTTTCTTTCCCAGAGTCCCCTTTAATATTTCTTGCAGGGCTGGTTTAGTAGTCATGAACTCCTTTAGTTTTTGTTTCTCTGAGAAACTCTTTATCTGTGTATTCTGCATGATAGTCTTGCTGGATAAAGTATTCTTGGCTGCATATTTTTACCATCAGCATGTTGAATATTTATTTCATGCCTCTCCCTTCTAGCCTGTCAGGTTTCTATGGAGAGATCCACTGCTAAACTGATTTTTCTTTCCTTGTAAGTTAGGGATTTCTTTTCCCTGCTGCTTTAAGGATTCTTTCCTTATCTCTGTGTTTTGCAAATTTTAATATGATATGTCTTGGTATTGGTCTGCTTTTGTTGATTTTGATGGGAGCTTTCTGTGCCTCCTGGATTTGGATGTCTGTTTTCATTCCCAGATTAGGGAAGTTTACAGATATAATTTCTCAAATAAACATTCTGCCCCATTTCCCCTTTCTTCTTCTTCTGGAACTCCTATGATACAAATATTATTATGCTTTATGAAGTTGCTGAGTTTTCTAAATCTACTTTCATGATCCAATATTTTTCTTTCCTTCTTTTCACTTCATTATTTTCTATAATTTTGTCTTCTGTATCACTTATTCATTTCTCTGCTTCCTCTATATCTGTGGTCATTATGTACAGTCAGTTTTGCATCCTGATCATAGCATTTTTTTTTATTTTGCCCTGACTAGTTTTTAGGTCTTTTATCTCTGTGGTAAGAGACTCCCTGGAGTCTTTCATGCTTTTCTCTATCCCAGCTAGTATCCTTATGATTGTTGTTTTAAATTCTGGTTCAGGCATATTACTTATCTGTATTGATCAATCAGTTTTTTGAGGAGATGAATTCCTCCATCTTGGCATTTTGCCTCGGTTTCTGTCTTCTGTGTGTTTGAAAGCCATTTATGTTTCCTGCTCCTGAGATAAATGGCTATATTAAGAGGAATTCCAGAGCCTGATGCTTCACGAAGTGTTTCTGGTATATGCCATGTGCATTCTGGTGTTGTGTTTTGGCTGTTGTTTCCTTCGAGTCAGTCCTCTGCAGAGTTTCTCCTTGACCACACTGGAGAGTGTTTGGGCCTTGTCCAGTGTTTGGTGAGGTTTAACTAGGTTTGTTTTGGACTGCTTGTTAAAAGAGGCTAGATCCTACTTCCCCTAGAGCTGAAGCTTTGTACCACTCTATGGTCAGTAGACTTGGTGGGTACAAGGGCTTTGTGCTGGTCTCCTGGGGCAGGGGCATGCTGCACTGATTCTCAGACACTTTGCCATAGTTAAAAAAAAATAGCACCTGCAGAGCGCGGGGGTGCAGGGCTTGGTCTAAGTGGTCCAAGCCTCCACTGGCTGCTGTGCCAAACAAAGAGGTGAAGTCTGTCCACGTTGATTGCGTCTGCTGCTGTTCAGGAAGCCCTCACAGAAGACTAAACCATCTTTCCTCATTTGTCCCAGACTTCCCTCAGATCCTTGCCTTCATCTTGTCTGTGTCTGAGCTGTTTGCTCACCTGATGGCATCGTGCTCCTGTGTTTTATCTCAGGCATGCAGGCTGGATTTCAAAAGTCCAAATTTTAAGGACGCAGTGTTCCACAGAGTAGTGCTGATCCTTAGCAGGAGGGTTTTGCCACATTGTGGCTAGTGACAGTCTGAGAATGGCAGTCACATGAATGCACACCAGCTTGCAACATCAACCTCTTCCCTGAATTTCCATCATACCCAGTGACCTATAGATTTCAGACATGCCAGCCCCCAGAATAAGATGAGCCAATTCCTTAAAATAGTCTGTCTGCTGATGGATAGATAGTTTGCTACAGATACACGTATATAGGTATATTAACATATATGTACACATGTATATGATGTATATATACATTTACATATTATTTGTGTGTGTATATGTGTATATGTGAATACACACACACACATACACACACATGCATATATCTTCTTGGTTTTGTTTCTCTGGGAAAATCTGACTAATACAGCATATCTCACTCTTTCTCCTCCCTTCCTCTTTTCTCTGCCTTTCCCTTTCTCCTTCCATGACATCAGCACTTTGCTACTAGCTCTATAGATTATTATCCTAGATTGAAATTACTCTGGAATATGACAATCCCTGATAATTATTCAGTGTGTTGTTCAGTGAGCTGCTGCAATAATATAAAGGATTCTGAACTAGAGTATAATTGAGGAATTTTACTTAAACTATTTAATTATAGTATCAGTTTCCTTCCTATTTAATTATAGTATCAGTTTCCTTCAGATTCTGTTTGATTTCCTTAAAATGACTTTTTTTAGTCCTTATAAGGTTATTTCTCCACAGTGCTCTAAGGAATAGGTTTAGGCATTTTGCTACAATCTGCCAGAAAAAATTATTTTATACTTTAGCCAAAACTTTTTGAACATATCACCAGATTGTTTTACTTACACAAAATGTGTGATGAATGTGTCTGTATTCGAGTTTCGTGGCTAAGTGTGAGAATAAGAAAGTCAATAATAGAATCACTCCATTTTGAAAAAAAATCATTATAAAACACATGACAGCTAGTGTATTTGAAATATTGCCTAATTTACCAATCAGCTTAAGAAATGGAGCATTTATTTATTGAGCCTTTGCTTCTTTAGAATTGTGTTTTAAAATTTTCAAATATGTGGGGTTTTCCTATATATTTATTGTTATCTAATTTAATTCACTTTTGGTCAGATAACTCCATATGATTTTTGCCCTTTCAGATTTATTAAAACTGATTGTTTTGCCTAGCATATGTTCTAACTTGGAGAATATATTATGTACACCTGAAAAGAATATTTAGTGTCTTGTAAATATCAATAATTCAAAGGGATTGAAGTTAAATAGGTATTTGCAGGTGTGCCTGGGTGGCTTGGTTAAGCAGCTGACTCTTGATTTCAGCTCAGGTCACAATCTCACAACTGGTGATATGAGCCCCATGTCAGGCTCCTGCTTGGGATACTCTCTTTCTCCCTCTGTCTCTGTCCCTCTCCTGCTCTCACTCTTTCTCTCTCAAATCAATAAGCTTTAAAAACATAGGTATTTGCACATGTGTATCTAATTGTTCTATTAATTGCTGAGGGGGGTGGTAAAATCTTAACTATGATTGTGGAATTGGCTATATCTCCCTTTATGTCTGTCAAGTTTTGTTCCATATATTTTTGAGTTCTTATATTAATTTACATATAAAGTTTATATCTTAGTAATAAATTGACATTTTGTCATTGTTAAATGTTGCTCTCAATGTCTTTAATACCTCACATTTTGAAAACTGATCTAATATTTAAGTAATGACTTTCTTCTTCGTATTCTTTGTATGATACACATAGGATCCATTTTATCTTTATATTTAAAGCACGTCTCTTACAGCATCATGTAGTTGAGTTTTGCTTTTTTTTCATCTGTTCTGACAATTTCTGCATTTGAATTATGATGTTTAGTCTATGAACATTTTTCTTTTGCTTTCAAGCAACATTATTGAGATATAACTTACACACAAAATATTCATTAATACTGAGTGATCAGTTCCAAGAGTTTTGACAGATATATACAGTTGCACAACCACTACCATGATCATGATACAAAATTGCCATTACGGTCTCCCTACCCCAATCTAGCAAGGAAAACTTATCATTTGCTTTCTGTCAAAATAGTTTTGTTTTTTATAGAATTTATTATAAATGGAATCATACAGTATGTAATCTTTTATATCAGACTTCTTTCACTAAAAATAATGCTCTTATGATTTATCTATGTTGCTATATGTAACAATAATTTATTCTTTTAAATTTTGAGTAATATTTTAGTGTATGGATATGTAAAATTAGCATATAAATCAATACTTCAGTTAGTGTATCCTTTTGTTGTTTCTAACAATGACCATTATGAATAATTTTTTTAAAAACAGGGATATTTGAATACAAATCTTTGTGTTGATGTATTTTTATTACTTTTAGGTAAGTCCCTAAGAGTGGAACACATGGGTCATCTGACACATGTAATTTTAAGAAAACTGCTAAACTGTTTCACAAAGAGACTAGATTTCTTTTTTCCATTCTTGGCAGCAGTGTGTGAACATTGTATCTGTTATGCATTTTTGCAAATACCTGATATTTTCAACATTTAAAATTTTATGTTTCTGTGTACAAAGTGATACTACATTATGGTTTCAATTTGCATTAAATGTTGCTTAATAATGTTGACCATATTTTCATGTATTTACTTACCATTGAGATATACTTTTTGATTAAATGCCTGTAAAGTTTGTACCCATTTAAAAATAGGTTGTCTTATGATTAAATTTTAGAAGCTTTTTATTTATTCTATATACAACTAATTTATAAGATATATGATTTGCAAATATCCTCTTCAAACATGTAGCTTGTCTTCATTTTCTAGCACAAAAATTTTAATTTTTATGGAGTCCATTTGATGAAGGTTAACTTTTTAATGTTTCTTTTTTTGTATGCTCTTTAAAGTATCTCAACCAAATCCAAGGTTGCATTTTTTATCCTGATTTTGTTCCTAAAACACTTGTATTTTCTTAGCTCTTGTATAGCCATATGAAACATTTTGAGACACTTTTTATATGGTGTAAGGATTGAGGGTTGTTTTTGTTGTTGTTGTAGTTGTTGTTTTATGTATGCATATTTAATTGTTTCAGTAACTTTAGTTGAAAGCATTATCTCTTTCAATTTGAATTACTTGGTATTTTGTTAAAAATCAGTCCATCACCTATGTGATGTCCATCACCAAAAAAGTCTTTTAGGGCTTTGTTCCAATTTTTACATTTCCATCCCAATACCAGGAAAACAGTATTGGTTACTATGATTTCATCATAGGTCTTGAAATCAGATCATGTAAATTCATCAAATTTTGGCAAGGGGGATTATTTTGGCTATTCTAAGGCATTTCTACATACATGTATATTTTAGAATTAGGTTGTGAATTTATACCAAACAAAAACTTCTCTCTTTTTATTGGGATTTAGTTGACTACAGAACAATATAGGATTAACTGACTTTTTACCAACACTGTGTTACCTGTCCAATGAGCATAGTATATTTCTTAATGTATTTAATTTTTTAATTTCTTTTAGAATTGCTCTGTGGCTTTCAATGTACAGATTGATGTATATTCA
Organism: Herpailurus yagouaroundi; assembly: GCF_014898765.1. Lineage (NCBI taxonomy): Eukaryota > Metazoa > Chordata > Mammalia > Carnivora > Felidae > Herpailurus > Herpailurus yagouaroundi. Next base: position 116,316,108 of record NW_024412376.1, on the reverse strand, counting down.
TAAAGTTATATATAAATGTATCACTTTTTGATGATATTTTAAAAAATATCTCAATTTCTAGTGTTCTATGTAGTATGTAGAAATATAAATGATAATTTAGATTTATCTTATGTATGTTGACCTTGCTAAACTCACCTATAGTTTTGGTAACTTTTTTGCAGAGACCTTGGAATTTTCCCTAAGATCTTCAGTTGCCTGCAAATAGAATGTGTTTTACTTATTCCTTTCTAATTGGTACTTTATTTATTTATTTATTTATTTTTCTTTGTAAAAATGGTTATTGCATCCAGTACAATGAGTAATAGAAATGGTGAGAATGCATATCCCTGGCCTACTCTTGATCTTTCTTTAAATTTTTTTTCTAATGTTTATTCATTTTTGAGAGACAGAGAGAGACAGAATGTAAGCAGGGGAGGGGAAGAGAGGGGGGAGGCAAGATACAGAATGTGAAGCATGCTCCAGGCTCTGAGCTGTCAGCACAGAGCCCAGGCCGGGCTTGAACCCATGAACCATGAGATCCTGACCTGAGCAGAAGTTGGATGCTTAACCAACTGAAACTCCCAGGTGCCCCGGCCTACTCTTAATCTTAAAAAACATTCAGTGTTTTTACCGTTCAATATGGTATTAATAAGAATTTGAGAGATACACCCTTGATTTGTTTCCTTTCTTTTATGAATTTACAAGGCCTTTTTTTTGCATTTATCATGAATGTTAAATTTTATCTTTCATTTTTATCTATTGAGATGACCATGTGGTTTTAGTTTTTTAGTGTATTAATATGGTAAATTAAATTAATTGATTTTCAAATATTAAAGCAACCTTATATTCTGTTAAATGAAATCCGTTTTGTCATGATTGATTATCTTTTTTATATTTTCTTAGATTTTATTTGGTAAAAATTTATATTTCCCTGTATTAAATTTGCCATATATTTTTTTAATTTTGTATTTAATAATTTTTTAACATGTTATTTATTTCTGAAAGACAGAGACAGCATATGTGGGGGAGGAGCAGAGACAGAGAGAGAGAGAGAAACAGAGAGAGAGACAGAATGCAAACCAGGCTTCAGGCTCTGAGCTGTCAGCACAGACCTTGATGCAGGGCTTGAACCCACGAACTGTGAGATCATGACCTGAGCCGAAGTCAGTCGCTTAACTGACTGAGCTACCCAGGTGCCCCAATTTGCTATAACTTTATTAAGGTTTTTGTTTGTTTGTTTGTTTTTGTGAAAGATGTTGTCTGTGGTTTTGTTTCCTTATATTGTTTTTTTGATTTTGTTATTAGGGTAATATAGGATTTATGAAGTCAAGTTGAGAGAATTCTCTCCAGTGTAATTTTTGGAAGAAATTGTGTAGACTTGGTATCTTAAAAGTGTGATAGAATTCATTAGTGAAGCCATATGGCATAGGGTTTCCTTGAAGGGCTTAAAAAAATTTTTTTTTAAGTTTATTTATTTTGAGCAACAGAGAGACAGAGAAAATGCAAGTGGGGGAGGGGCAGAAAGAGGAAGAGAGAGAGAATCCCAAGCAGGCTCCACACTGTCAGTGCAGAGCCCTATGCAGGGCTTGAACTCAGGAACTAGAAGATCATGACCTGAGCAGAAGTTGAATGCCTAACCAACTGAACCACCCAAGTGCCCTGAGGGGATGTTTTTAACTACATATTAAATATCTGAATGTATGTAGAGGTAGTTTGGTTATTTATTTTTGTGGGTGCTTTCGCATTTTATATCTTTTAAGCAGTTTGTCTACTTACATTAAGTTATCAAATGTGTTGGCATAATATAATTAGTGATATTCCTTTATTATGCTTTAAGTTCTTACTATCTATAATCATGTCACCTCTTAGTTTTTAAGATTGGAAATTTATAGCTTCCTTTTTTTTTTTTTTTTTTTTTATTTGCCTGGCTATCTACCTGCTTCACTAATGTTATATATTTTCAAAACTGACTTTTATTCTCTTCTTTGGTGTTTTGATTCATTGATTTCCACTCTGATGCTTATTGTTTCTTTCCTCTTGCTTACTGTGAATGTAATTTTCTTTTTAAAAGGGATCTTTTGGGGCACCTGGGTGGCTCAGTTGGTTAAGCATCTGACTTTGGCTCAGGTCATGATCTCACAGTTCATGAGTTTGAGCCCTGCGTCAAGCTCAGAGCCTGGATCCTGCTTCAGATTCTGTGTCTCCCTCTCTCTCTGCTCCTCCCTCACTCACACTCTGTCTCTCTCTCTCTAAAATGAACGTTAAAAAAAATTTAGGGGCGTCTGGGTGGTTCAGTCAGTTGTGTCTGACTTCAGCTCAGGTCATGATCTCATGGTCTGTGAGTTCAAGCCCCACGTTGGGCTTTGTGCTGACAGCTCAGGCCTAAAGCATGCTTCAGATTCTGTGTCTCCCTCTCTCTCTGCCCCTCCCCAGCTTGTGCTCTCTCTCTTGCAATAATAAATCAACTTTAAAAAATATTAAAAAAAAATTTTAAAGGAATATTTTGATCACATCAGGTTGGAAATATTTCAGGACATTCTTAGTTATCACAGTGATGTGTGATTCCTATTGTCTTGTATTGACCTGATTCAGGAAAATAACCATGCAACTTCCTATACATTGAAACTTTATTAAATAGTAAGAAACCATCCATATGTTAGTACATGTTTATCAGATTGGTATGTTCCTCTATTACTTGAGACACAGAGCAGTACAGTTTGCTGGGGAAGATAGAAATCAGTCAAAATATAATTTGGGTTACATGAAAAAACTAACCTGCATGTGACAAGAGTCTACAGAAAGTAGTGCCAAAAGATGGCCATGTGAAGGGACCAAAAATAAGTTTCTGCTTTCTTAATCTTGAATTATGTTTGTGCTATTTTTGAAAATTTTCTAAAACATTACACAATGTTTATGCCATTATAATAAAGAGCAAATATCAATTTTAAAGAGCAAATATCAATTTATAAACCTCAAGAAAGGACTAAAAATAAATATTTTCAATGCATTGTCTTGGCAAACTCCTTCAAATATAAAGACTCCTGGCACACTGAACTTATTCCCATGAGATTAGTTTGGGAAACACTTTTATGTATACCGAAAGCCTTTTATACAATCTAATACCAACTAAATCCTTGAAGGATTCTGCATAATACAGCACTAAAAAGTACTGCATTCATACTGCCCATTTCTATGCAAAGAGACAGAAAATGGATCATTTGGAAGAAACTAATCTCTACTTATTCCTAAGTTTAATTTTCTGAAGGCTTTGAATCATTTGTATTTAAACTGACATTTCCAGTTTATCCAACTGTTAGCAATATAAAATTGCAGATCACAAGAATCATGTTTTCTTTAAAATATAAAAAAACACATATTTGGAATCTTCTCAGAGTAAATATATTTCAAAAAGACCTTTCTGCCATTTCCACTTTTTTCTCAAAAAAGTGTTTTTGGATTTATACCTATCATCTATCCCTTGCTTTCACCAACTTACTGATTCCTAACAAGGGTTAATACATGAAGGTCTGTCCATTCCACTCATTATGAAGCACCTGGAAACTGCCACAAATAAAGTTGAATGAATCTTTTATATTTTACAGTAAAGATCTTTGTAGTTCAAAATTCTTGCATTTATAACTTCTTGAAATTTATCTATGTCATTCTACTTGTTTTTATTTTTAAAACTACAAAATGAGACAATTCCATTAGTGTCTCTCTCTCTCTTTTTTTTAAGTTTGTTTATTTTGAAAAGGATAGCTAGTGAGCAGGGAAGGGGCAGAGAAACAGGAAGAGAGAGAATCCCAAGCACACTCTGCACTGTCAGCCCAGAGGCCTATGTGGAGCTCGAATTGATGAAGTTTTGAGGTAATGTGAGGTTGGTGTGGTCCAAAAGAATTCTTGAAGAAGGCTTTGGAGCAAAAAGGTGACTTGATTAAAGCCTGGGGACAGCACCCATCGGCAGGAAGAGCTGCACTATAAGTGTGTGGGTGGGTGGGGCATTTTATGGAGGTGGGGAAATAAAGTCTAGAGGGAGTTTCCAAAGAGACTTTCACATGCTAAAGACTTACTGGAGGCCAAGGTATTGTTAAGTTAAAGTTGGTTTTTGCTCTAGCAAGAGGTGGGGTTTTCTGGTAAACTGGTGGATTCTCTTATTAATTTGACCTTTTGTTTTTAGTCCTTTCCCATTTTGGGGTAGCCAGAAGTGTCCAAAGAATATCATACATGTCCCACAGCAGGGGTGGGGCAGGGGCTGTTCACCTGCACTTGACCTTCAGTTTGTCCCATGCTCCCTCATCATAATGACCGGAGCCAAAACCAAAGAAATGGATGCTTAACCCACTGAGCCACCTAAGCACCCCTCCATTAGTATCCCTCCTACACAATGCTTTGCCTTTTATGGCCCATAACTACCACTGTAATCTACATGTTACATTATTGTCTTTTCTCAATTTTACAAAATTTATTTTAATCATTTTAACTAGTTAAAACATGGAATGAATGTGAATATTGTATCAGTAAAATTTTTGTTCATCTTTCAATAAAATACATTTGATACAGACTCAACCACTACAGAGAGATCTAGACTAGATTTGGAATAATTTAAGTACACAGTCATTTTTAAATTGAAGTAATCCACTAATAACTTGACCAACTTAACCAATATTGATCCCTTTGATATTACCCACCAAAGTTCAGAAATCAGAGTTAATTCATACTGACACATTTCCACAACTAATGGAATAATTTAATAAATTATATTATGAATACATTATGAATGGAAAATTGCCATTACACTTAGCTCTGGGAACAATAGCAGTTAATATTTTCTAATATATTTTATCTCATAAAAATAGTTTGCATACTAGTCTCACTTGAAATCTCATCAGAATTGATATATATTCCTTACCAAAATTACACAGTTCTTGTAAAGTGATTCTGAAGAATCTTTTTTGTTTGTTTTATGAAAGGAGAGACCTCATAGATCAAAGTGGAAAAGAAAATATAAAAAACAGCAAACAAAAAATATACACAGTACAGCAGAATAAACATTTCTTTTTTTTTTTTTTTTAATTTTTTTTTACCTTTATTTATTTTTGAGACAGAGAGAGACAGAGCATGAACGGGGGAGGGTCAGAGAGAGAGGGAGACACAGAATCCGAAGCAGGCTCCAGGCTCTGAGCGGTCAGCACAGAGCCCGACGCGGGGCTCGAACTCACGGACCGCGAGAACATGACCTGAGCCGAAGTCGGATGCTCAACCGACTGAGCCACCCAGGCGCCCCAGAATAAACATTTCTAATCTAAGCAGTTCTTTCAGTATATTCTCTTAGAAGGTCAAGAAGTGGTACAAAGGTCTAGGTATATTTTTCCTTACATATTTTTTACTCCCAATAAAACCTTTACTTATCCCAAGAAGGTAGGGAAAAAAGGACACAATTCATTTTTAATAGGCTTCATAAAAAGAAGAAAGGTGTAATTATATTTTTGTAAACTCTACTTTTCATTTGTACTCCATAGAAAACCAAATTATGGGATAAAAATGCTATCTGATATGGATAAAGATGATTTAGTCAGTTAACTATATTATGAAATTCAAAAAATGAAAACATCAAGCATAAAACTTGAGGTAGGGAAATCACTGAGCAGTAAATGAGTTAATTTATGTAATTACATATTCATAGACTCACAGAATGTTAGAACTGGGAGAGTTTTGAAAATATGTTATTTCACAGATTAGGGAATTTTTGCTATGTGCTTAATAAAATTTTGGTGATTAATTTGATACATTTTTTAACTTTAATAAGCAACTACTTTTTATTATTTTTCATGGTAAGTAACAGAAAGATGAGTAGAAAATTCCAGTGGCTCCTCTTTAAAAAAATATTATTCAAATTTAGTCTTATTTTATCTTATAAAGATAGTGGTGGGTGAAGACTAACCCAGTTAAAAATGAGTCGTTTTCAGGGGCAACTGGGTGGCTTAGTCAGTTGAGCATCCAATTCTTGATTTCTGCTCAGGTCGAGATTCCAGAGTTGTGGGATGAAGCGCTGCATTAGGCTCTGCACTGAGAATGGAGCCTGTTTGAGATTCTCTCTCTCTCTGCCCTTCTCTCCTGCTTGTGCTCTCTCTCTCTCCCTTTCTAAAATTAAAAAAAAAAAAAAAAAAAAAAACAACCAAAAAACCAAAAGCATTTGTCCTCATCAAGACCATATGGTACTGACACAAAAACAGACACATAGATCAATGAAACAAAAGAGAAAACCCAAAAATGGACCCACAACTATATGGTCGACTGATCTTTAACAAAGCAGGAAAGACAATCCAATGGGAAAAAGACAGTCTCTTCAACAACTGGTGTTGGGAAACCTGGACAGCTACATGCAGAAGAATGAAACTGGACCACTTTCTTACACCATACACAAAATAAATTCAAAACGGACAAAACACCTAAATGTGAGACAGGAAACCATCAAAATCCTAGAAGAGAACACAGGCAGCAACCTCTTTGAATCGTCCATAGCAACCTCTTACTAGACACATGTCTGGAGGCAAGGGAAACAAAAGCAAATATGAACTATCGGGACTTCATCAAGGCAAAAGGCTTCTGCCCAGCGAAGGTAACAATCAACAAAAGTGAAAGGCAATCTTCAGAATGGGAGAAGATATTTTCAAATGACATATGTGATAAAGGGTTAAGTACCCAAAATGTATAAAGAATTTATCAAACTCAATGCCCAAAAAACAAATAATCCAGCTAAGAAATGGGCAGGGGACACGAAGAGCCATTTTTCCAAAGAAGACATGCAGGTGGCCAAAAGACACAGGAAAAGATGCTCCACTCATTCACCATCAGGGAAATACAAGCCCAAACTACTATGAGATGATACCACTGCACACCTGTCAGAGTGGCTAAAATTCACAACACAGGAAACAACAGACGTTGGCGAGGATGCAGAGAAAGGGAAACCCTCTTACACTGTTGGTGGGAATGCAAACTGGTGTAGCCACTCTGGAAAACAGTACAGAGGTTCCTCACAAAGCTGAAAATACAACTACCCTAAAAATAGAACAACCCAACAACTGCACTAATAGGTATTTACCCAAAGGATACAAAAGTACTTCTTCAAAGAGGCACATGCACCTGGATGCTTTAGCAGTATTGTCAACAATTATCCAAATTACAGAAGGAGCCTAAATATCCACTGATTGATGAATGGGTAAAGAAGATGTGTTATACATATACAATGGAATATTACTTAGCCATCAAAAAGAATGAAATCTTGCCATTTGCAATGACGTGGATGGAATTATGCTAAGCATAATAAGTCAGTGAGAGAAAGACCAATACCATATGATTTCATTCATATGTGGAATTTAAGAAACAAAACAGATGAACATAGAAGAAGGGGGGAAAAAAAGAGAAAGGGAGGCAAACCAGAAGAGACTCTTAACTATAGAGGAAAAACTGAGGGTTGTTTGAGGGGAAGTGGGTGAAGGTTGGCTAAATGGGTGATGGATATGAAGAAGGTACTTGTGATGAGCACTGGGTATTATATGTAAGTGATGAATCACTAAATTCTACTCCCGAAATCAATATTACTCTACATGTTAAATAACTAGAATTTAGATAAAAACTTGAAACAACCAAACAGAAAATAAAAAAAGAAATACACACACACACACACACACACACACACACACACACACACACAACTCAAGTAAGCTAGCTAGCTAAGCAAAGGGAGCAGGTGTCTTGGAGGGAGGATGATGGTGGGAAAGAAAACAATGTAGAAGTAAATAAATATTTTTCAGAATGCTAACTTGTGTGAAGAAGAAAAAAACATGGTGGTGAGAAAAATATTATAGAGAAAATGACATTTTGTGAATCCTGACTGACAAGAAGGAGCCTACAGTGAGAATGTAGAGAGTGAGAGAATTTCAGACGAGAAGCTGAAAAACTGACAAGATCTTAAGGTCAGATACGTTTAGAGTATTCAAGAAATGGAAGGGAGCTTTTTGGTTAAAACACACTAACAGGAATTGTATAGGATGAGGTTAGAGATGTACAGGACCAAACAAATACCACTGTAATATTGCAATGTGGAAAATTATCTGAGCCCTGTGATACTGGAAAATCCTCCTGCTTGTTTGTGTTAAGGAACCTTCTTTCAGCATAGAAACACCCATGTGACTTTAATAACAGATGACGAGGCCAGGCTCAGACCCTCCAAATTCTCATTTTTAGCTCCATAAATGATTGGGTGAAGTACATGTATGTACTGATAAATCAGAAAAAAATGATTATTAATCTGACCTGATGAAACTTTACTTAAGGTTCCCTCAAGTCCCTGACTTTGAGAAAACTTCAGCCTTAACTCCTCCTGGGAATAAACTGACCTCTGAGTAAAACAGTCTCTAATCTACTGTCTGATTATGCCCCATCAAACCTGTTTATTCCACTTTCCTACACAAAGTTGTATTTAGTGTTGTTTACGCCTTCTTGTAGAAGAAAAAAATCTTTTTTGACTAACCTGGGACACCTTTGCAGTCTCAGGGTCAGAGCTTTCCCCATCTTTCAATAGTCCATCCCCCTATTACAACTCCTTTTTCCATTCTTATAATAATCCTTTTGAACATAGTGTCCCTTACCCAAGCCCTGATTTTTTTTTTTTATTTAATAGACATCCATGTTATGCATTTAGGATTTTTTAAATTAAGTCCTTGGAAATCCCTGAAATATATAAAATAGGAGACATATGTGATCCACTGGGTTTTATATATTTCTCTGACTGAGCTATGAAGACAGACTACAGCAAGGCAAGAGGGTCTCTTTAGGATATTGTTGCAAGAATGGAGACTAGAACTTATGGCTTGGGCTGTACTAGGCACAATGGAGGAGGAGGGTTTTAGGAATCAATGTGGAGGCTGTGAAAACAGGATTAGGCTAATGGGTTTAGGCCTGAGTTGTGACAAAAAAAAAAGAATCAAAGTTGATTTCTGGGTTCTTGGAAAGAGCAATGGATATAGGAAATTGGGGTTCATTTCTAATGGAGATATCAAATGACTTATTAAATTTTTAAATCCTGAACTCAGAGGAAAAGAGAAATATGGTCAGAAAATACTAACCAGAACATCCTTAGCAAAGACATTAAATGACAACCACGGGCCAAAGAAAAGAATGAAAACAAAGAGAGGGGACCTATCCCTGAGCTCTAAGGCACTTCATTTCTGTGAACCTGATGAAAAAGAATCAGCAATGAAAACTGAGGCAGCCAACTCTGACATAGGAGGGAAACCAGGTGACTTAAATGTCATGTCCCACAATGGAAAATCTTTGTAATTTACTTCTTTATTTTGTTCTACTGTTAGAGTATAAAGTACTCCCACCTACTGTTGTGACTAAAGCTAGGTATCCTTTGTTTCATTGACATCTCCCTTTCTTCCCAGTAGTCCACTCTAATTTCTGATCTAATTTCTGGATCAGGTGCTACAGAAATGTGTTCCAATAGTCTCTGCCTATATTTAAAGTTTATCTAACTCTCCTTTCTACTCATTCAATGGCTATATTCTGTATTCTTCACTACACTTTGAACTTGCAGTTCTGTTCCCTCACTTAAGAGAACATTGCAAATACTTGTACAAATTATTAAAATGTAGAAAGATAAACAAGTTGAAAGGGATGATAAGAAATTCTATTTGTGGCACAGTGAGTTTGAGACACCCATTCATTATACTCAGGTCAAGACGAAGTAATGGAAATTTTAAGATGCTTCAGCCTAAGTCCCTAAATACTTTGGGTTAATGCAGTTTTTACAAAGAAAGTTGAGTCTGAGTGTAGTGGCTGAGAAAAGTTCTCACTTTAGAACTAGAAGAAGGTATTGACCCTACTGAAAGTTACATTCTCCAACTACAAGAGATGGAACTCTTCAGAATTCATCACTTTAGGGTGTACTTCCACTTCTTCTATAAGTATATTAATATAATTTCATGGGTGGGAAACAAAAAAAAAAAATGAAAATCCGACAGCTAAGTATCTGAGACCTGATACATATTCTCCATAAATATTAAGACTTCTGTCCTTTCAAATTTATAATAGAACATGAAATATTTATCTGTGCTTCTTGGAGTTTAAGGAAATGCTTGAAATGGAAATACCTATAATACATTTACTTTTTATTTTATTAATGATACTTTAAAAATAATTTTGAAAGTTACATTAATACCAAATTATTATTGTGGTCCTTCAGTTCAAACGGGTGTAGAATAATTCTTTATATAGTCAAGTGACTATTAATTATCATGGCTGAAATTTCAAACATGTTTAACATATATAAATAAAACTATATATTATACAGCTTTATATTTATAAGTAAATTATTTTATGATTATAATATGCATATATTATAATTATATAAATAACATAAACTTAAATAAAAAACTCTATAAGTAGTACTTTGGATATCCACACAGATATCACCAACGATCCTGACTTGAGGATATACATTAAATCATAAAATATTTAATAATGTTTATTTTACACAAATTAGTTTTTGCCTACAAAATAAACCATGAATTTTTAATTCTCTTTACTGTTGATCATCATCTTCCTATATCAGGATTAGTTTGTAACTGTGTCATAAAACAATCAGGTACCTACTGTTTAGGACACAATTTTACCTCTCATTAAAAAATTGTTACCATTTATACCATTTGGGAGAAAATTTCCTAAGTTTTTTTTTTAATTAATCCTTTAAAAAAGTTAAATGTTTAGAAAAAGGGAAACAAATAATTCAATGTAAAGAAATAATTTACCTAACATGACAGTAAAAAAGTTAAATTTGATGTCATGCTGGGAATCTTTTTTAGGTAGTTGATTATGTGAATTTTTCTGAAGGCTGATTCATAATTTTGTCTTGATTCTTACAGTGTTTGTAGAACAATAAAAGCTACTAAATTCAAGACAGTATCAACTAATCTAATTTGAACCTTTCATTATTTATATACATATTGTTTTCCAACTTCTCTATAACTTTTTTTAATCCTTCACTAATCTGGTACTTAAAATTATTCAACAGAACTTGGTTTGATTAGTGCAGATTCTGTACCTAAAAGGCAAATTCCAACTGCATAACAATTTGTTAATCTGCCTGGAATGTCCAAACAAAGAAGAAAAAGCTCTTTTCTTAATCGAAATAAAATTTTAGACCACTGGGCCCTATTTGTTCGTCAAGTTTACCCTTTGGACTTATTTTTTAGGATTTATTTAATGCTTCCATTGAATGGTCTGGCATTTGAAAGGTTTTAAAATGTGAATTGTCCATTCTACAATGTGGAAAAAAAAAATCAATGATTTCTACAAGTGCTAAGGGCATAAAGTATTGACCCATTTAAATCAAGCAGTATAGAATAAATCTGCACAGTTTTAATACTGAATTAATTTTGTAAAACATAATTATGCTGATTTTTTTATTATATTGTTAAAAGATTAACTTAAAATTAAAATTATGCTTGGGGCCCCTGGGTGGCTCAGTCGGTTAAGCGTCCGACTTTAGCTCAGATCATGATCTTGTGGTTTGTGAGTTCGAGCCCTACATCGGGCTCTGTGCCAACAGCTCAGAGCCTGGAACCTGCTTCGGATTCTGTGTCTCTCTCTCTGCTCCTCCCCTGCTGGCACTCTGTCTCTCTCTCTCTCTCAAAAATAAACATTTAAAAAATTTAAAAAATAAAAAAAATAAAATTATGTTTAATCATTTTATCTGTCAATTTTGTTTTGGTTGACAGATTATCAGTCTGACAGAAGATAATTTACTTATTTTAGCAAATGACTAATCTTTTTTTGGTTTTCATTCAATTCTATTTTTATTGTCTGCCCCAACCAATTTAAACTGGCTAAATCAATGTACAGATCTGTTGCATTTCTAGACATCAACAATGAAGCAGCAGAAAGATAAATCAAGAAACCGATTCCACTTACAACTGCACCAAAAACCATAAGATATCTAGGAAGAAACTTTACCACAGAGGTAAAAGTTCTGTACTCTGAAAATATTTCTGATAACAATGCCAGATACAGATTATGATAGATAGATACACAGATATATTGATAGATATCAGTCTTAAAAGTCTACCTAGTCAATGAAATTACTTAGATACAATGGCAGCTATATGGAAGAAACTAAATCAGTAATTGATTTGTCAAATATGAATAATTTTCTATTTTTTTTTACCTTTGATACTTTTATCAACATAATCATCTATTCTTTTGTTTTGGGAGAAGTGATTTGTTTCACATTCTCTCTCTCTCTCTCTCTCTCTCTCTATCTCTATCACACGCAGGCACGCACACACACACACACACACAGAAAAGGAAGGGTTGATATCTGAAAGTCTCTTAAAGCATTTTTTCAAAGTATATATGTCATTATTTAGAAAACAGTGAAATGTTCCAAAATATTTCATATCTCTTTAAAATTACTAGAATACAATTAGAGCTATTCTACATATTTTTTGAAATAAAAATTGCTAAGATCTTTGTTTATACATTGGCTAACTGAATTTGCCGTTTAAATATACATATATTAGCATACAATAACACGTATTATGTACTGGAAAAGAAGTACATAAGTCAAACTGGAAATTTTCATTTTTTTAGAAAATTTTCTTGGAAGTGAATGCATTAAAATAAAAATTCAACCAACTAAAAGGCAAGGAAAGATAATTTAAAATAAGTAGCAAAATGTCTACTTACTGAAATGAAAGAAGATAAATTTAAATAAGAAATGACAAAGAACATATTTTAATATACAAAGAATAAGATGTTTTTGATAATTTGTCATATGAATTTTTAATATTTATTGTGTGAAAGATTGTATGGTCAGGGGTGCCTGGGTGGCTCAGTCAGCTGAGCAATCAACTCTTGATTTTGGCTCAGGTCATGATCACAGGGTCTTGGGACCACATGGGGTTCTGCACTAGGTGTAGAGCCTGCTTAAGACTCTCTTTCTCTCTCCCTTTGCCCCTCTCCCTTGCTCTCTCTCTCTGTCTCTCAAATAATAATAAAAAAGATTGTATAGGATTTTTGAGGATAAAAAGGAAAAAATAAAAAGCCATCTTTATTATCAAGGAAATTGTTATAAAGAATATTTCAAAAGTTAATTTTAGATTGATTATATAGTAACTGATTTTAACCAAAGAATATGTCAACTATTTTAGGGAAATTTCTAAATATATTTAAAACTTCAATTGGGCCTTGAACTTGGAAAAGTAGAACATGTTTCACACTAATGATAAAGTAATCTTAAGTGTTTCCATAGTGATAACATTTACAGAGAACCAATGTTCCCATTTCAACAATGTTCATGGTGACTACAATCTAGATTTGCCAATTTACCATGTAGACTTTTTAATTTCGTTTCATTTCATTTCTTTTCTTTTTTTTTTTGCTTTTGGCCAGATTACCCTAACTCTCAATAGTTTCCTTGGTTCTTGATGTCCCTCAGAGCTTGACCATCTAAAAGCAGTAACTATAATGTTAGTTAGAGGGAATTTGAATATCCGTTTAAATGTAATGAAAATGTGTGACTGACTAGAGTTGGTCTGGGTGCAAATACAGAGACCATGCATATTAAATTAGAAAGTATGGTATCTTTTCTTGAAAATGTTATAAGTACTAGAATACAAATGTTTCACATTTTAACATAAAATTTGCCTAAAATACATACAGCTATGTACTGAAGGTACTTGCATAAAATAATATTGATCATACATTTTTGTTATATACTATCAATAATAGAGGCACAAAGAGAAAATGATTCCAGTTTTTCCATTTTATTTGGGCAAACTTAACACTACCCTACCTTAGTTATGTCATCTAAAATATAGGAAAAATAACAGTAGGTTGCAGCTAAAAAGACACTTGTATTTGTTAGGGTTCAACCAGAAAAACAGAATCACTAGGAGAAACATATATATATATATATAAATTGCAAAGAATTGGCTTTCTCGATCGTGGGGCCTGGAAAGGCAAGATCAAAGTCCTTTGGGCAAACCATAAGAAAGGGCAAGCTGGATGAATCTCAGGCATGAACTAAAGCTGTTATTAATAGGTGGATTATTTTCTTCCATCAGGAACCTTTACTTCAGCTCCTAAATCCTTATACCTAATGAAATCAGGCACACCCAGATTAATTGGGATAATATTAAAGCCAACTAATTATGGACTTTAATCACATATACAAAATACCTATGGGGCAAAACCCAGATTAGTATTTGATTGAATAGCTGGAAACCATAGCCTAGCCAAATTGATATATAAAACTTGTTGTGGTAACACTGAAGACACGCTGTAAATTTCAGACAAAAAGATACAATACAGAATAATTAAATAATTATATTTATCTTTAGTTTTATTCTTACTAAAGCTCCATTAAATAGATATAATTTATTACTGATATAACATAAGGAAGCTGAGAAGAAGTACTCGGTGTTGATAACAAGCAGAAAGCAGGAATTAAAATCAATGTTTGAGATAACACATGCTTTCTTTATTTTACACTGTACTGCTCACAGAAATAATGAAACAGAAATAATGTGGACCATTACAGTGCAAGAAGTTTATTTAGAACTATTGTTTTCTGTGATGTATGGACTTCTTTTGTCTTTACTGACTACCTTCACAGTTTACAAGTCCTCAGGTACCTTTGCCATCTTTTCCATTTTAATTGTGAAGTATGCAATTCTATTTCATCTGAAACACATTGATACACTTAAAACAAGTAACTGAATTGCCAAAATTTCACAATTTGCATTGTTTTCTCCCTATGAAGTAAAAATAATACAGATTTTTTCATTAATTATTTTCCTAATATAAGAGGACGCATCATCATTGTGTCCATTGTATATTAATTTCTTTTTTTGGTAATAGAATAATATTTTTGAAGGATAATGTGATTTCAACAAATAATCAACTGAAAATACATATAATTAATGTGTTGTGATAGCAGTATTTTACAGAATATATGTGTGTACCTATCAAATATAACTAAAAGGGTATAAATACAAGATAAAAAATATTTCACAAAAGGTATTAAATATATTATGCTATAGACTATGTGTTGATAACACATGCAGTGCATCTTACACATAGAACTTTAATAAATATTGTTGATTATGTAAATAAATATTTGTACTGCCCATGATTATTATTATTTGCTGTATGCTGGTTCAAAAGGCAAGCATAAACATTATATAAGATGGTAAAGTGAAATTATGAAGTTAAGAAACTTTCCAGAGCTTCAGGACTATCTAGAAATATTTTACCATTATTAGAACAATAGACCGTTAAATATCTATAGCACTTATAACTAATGGACTATTTCTTGATACTGGTGTAAACTTAACCATTTATATTCACTCCAAAGAAGCAGTGAGGTATAAATAAGCTTCAAAAAGTACTGACAATGAAAAAATGGAAAGGTAGCCATTTAGGTAAAGATAATGTAAGTAACTTCTTTGTGCAAGATGAGTTTCAAGGTTGGTTTGAAGACATAATCTGAGTCTCGATACTAAAAGACATCATTTGAGAGAACAGCACATGTAAGAAAATAATTCAGGAAAATTTGTAAAATTCTATTAAAATCCCACAACTTTAACATGTTTTAGCACACATTACAAAATTTGTTGGCTTAAAACAACAGAACTATAGCCCACCATTCTGGAGGCCAGAAGTCCAAATTCAAGGTACTAGAATGGCAGCACTGTCCAAAGTCTCTAGGGGAGAATATTCCCTTACTTCTACCTTCTAGCAGCTCTATGTGTGGCCTCCGCCCATAGCCACATAACTCCAATCTCTTTCTCTGTCTTTATACAGTCTCCTTTTCTCTGTCTCTGTTCTGTAAGTTTCTCATATTGATATCTGCCCTTCAATTTAGTGCCCACAAGAATGGAAAAGAAGATATCTTCTTGACATTCTTTTTTAAATTTTTTTTATGTTTATTTCTGAGACAGAGACGGAGCATGAGTGGGGGAGGGGCAGAGAGAGAGACACAGAATCAGAAGCAGACACAATCTGAGCTGTCAGCACAGAGCCCCACATGGGGTTTGAACTCACAAACCGTGAGATCATGACCTGAGCCGAAGTCAGTCGCTAAACCGACTGAGCCACCCAGGCACCCCGACATTCTCAGCAAGACCTTTTCTCCAAATAAGGTTTCATTCATACCTTCTGGAACATGTCCACATCCTTAATGGGGACATTATTCAACTCATTACAATACATCTACTGCCTCCCCCCCACCCCAATTTATACTCCACATATCAAATACCTTTAACCCATCTAACATCACAAATGCTTCAACCAATTACAATATCAACTCTAAATTCAAACT
The DNA here is from genome assembly GCF_014898765.1 of Herpailurus yagouaroundi. Lineage (NCBI taxonomy): Eukaryota > Metazoa > Chordata > Mammalia > Carnivora > Felidae > Herpailurus > Herpailurus yagouaroundi. Next base: position 116,299,742 of record NW_024412376.1, on the reverse strand, counting down.
CTCATTTTAAACATAATCAGCCCCAAAAGTCCCCAATTTCATGACTTAAATCAGATACCCATGAGAATGAGCATGATTCATCCTGAGACTAAGTTAATCTCCATCTATGAACTTTTAAAATTAGAAAAAAAGTATCTGTTTCTATAATATAATGGTGGGGCCAGCATAGGTTAAAGATTCTCATTCTAGTGGTGCCTGGGTGGCTCAGTCAGTTAAGCGTCTGACTTTGGCTCAGGTCATGATCTCACGGTTCGTGTATTCAAGTCCCATGTCAGGTTCTGAGTTACAGCTCAGAGCCTGGAGCCCTCTTTGGATCTGTGTCTCCATGTCTCTCTGTCCCTCCCTACTCATGCTCTCTCTTTCCTTCAAAAATAAGTAAACATTAAAAACAAAACAAAAAAAAGACTCTCATTCCAAAATATAAAAATTGGAAGGAATAAAGTAGCCACTGATCTGAAGCAAATTTGAAATCCAGCAGGATAAATTCCGTTATTTTTCAATGTCTGAGAATAATCCTCTGTAACTCCACGTCCTGACCTCTGGAACCATAGCAGCCCTGCCTTCTGCTCTGCCCATGGCAATCCTACACATCTGTGCAGTGCATGGAGGCTCCGCTTTCAAACGCAGTCTTCCTTCTTTGGAGGGTAGAACATTTTGCAGCCAAGTAGGTCTCTGAATTCATTCTCTACCTTCAGAATTTTTGGAATCCCCACAACATTCTCTCATTTCATCCTGCATTATTATTATTATTATTATTATTATTATTATTATTATTTCTTCTTCTTCTTCTTCTTCTTCTTCTTCTTCTTCTTCTTCTTCTT
>NW_024412376.1:116273886-116298911 GCF_014898765.1 Herpailurus yagouaroundi | reverse complement strand
TTCTTCTTCTTCTTCTTCTTCTTCTTCTTCTTCTTCTTCTTCTTCTTCTTCTTCTTCTTCTTTAAAGTTTATCTATTTATTTTGAGAGAGAGAGTGTGCACAGAAGGGACAGACAGAGAGGGAGAGAGAGAGAATCCCAAGCAGTCTCCATTCTGTCAGTGCAAGGAGCCTGACGCAGGGCTCAAACTCACGAACCCATGAGATCATGACCTGAGCCAAAACCAAGAGTACAACTGAGCCACTCAAGTGTCCCTATCCTGCATTTCTTCTGATATAGAATCCTCAAAATTCTGATCCTCCTGTGTGAAACAGGGGTCCATGCCATTAGATCACAAGGACCTCTACACATCTTTCCTTATTAAACCCATCTCTATTCCTGGCTTCTGTTGAAATGGTTCAGTAGATCCAAGTGTCACATAACTGTTTTCTTCAGCAAAACATTTAAGCCATACCTTTGGTCCTCTGTCCTGAGCATGATTTTCCAACAAGGAATTTACTAATTTTAGTATCTTTTGCAATCTGGATAGGCCAAGAACTTCCTAAGTCACCAGTCACTAAAAACCGCATTCGTTTCTTAGGGCTTCCTTAACAAATTACCACAAACTTTATGGCTAAAAAATAACATAAATTTATTTCTCCACAGTCTGGGTGCCAGAAATCTGAAATCAAGATGTCCCCAGGTTTTTGCTTCTCCAAGAGGCTCTTGGAGAAAATCTTTGTTTCTTTCAGTTTCTGGTGACTCCAAGTATTTCTTCTCATGTAGCTACATAACTCCAATCTTTGCCTCTGTCTTCAGATGGCCTTCTTTTCTCTGTAAGTGTTTCTATTCTGTGTCTCTTATAAGAACACTTATAATTTTATTTAAACTTCGCTGGGATAATACAGCATGATATCATTTCAAGATCCTTAATTTTGTCTACAAATATCTCTCCCCACCCACATTCCAGATATTACATCACATTCATAGGCTCTACAATGTGAATGTATCTTTGGGGAGCTAACATTCAGCCCAATGCAAGAACAATAATAGTGTCCCCGTTCTAATCTTATTAGCTGTGTAAAATATAAAACTAGTTATGTGCAACAGACCCTAAATATTTGAGGTTATATGATCCACCAGAAAGATTTTTTTTTTTTTTTACATCCCTACTGGATAAATCTCTACTACATGTTTAATGTTGATCAAAATAGCTAAGACAGGGACACCTGGGTAGCTCAGTGTGTTGAGCACCCAACTTCAGTTCAGATCATGATCTCACAGTTGGTGAGTTTTAGTCCTGCATCTGCTCGCTGCTGTCAGTGTGGAGTCGGCTTTTGATCCTCTCTGTCCCCCCACCCTCTCTGTCCCTACCCTACTCACACTCTCTCTCATAAAATAAATAAATAAATAAATAAATAAACCTTTAAAAAATAGCTAAGACAGACTTTGTATAAATGTGACTTTTTTAGATTTCAAATATATAAACATAATTGAATATAGGTCGATATATAATTCAGATCTGTGGTAGTGAGAAATCACTCTGTCGGCTAAATCCAAACACAAACAAGGCATGAATGATACAGTCAATGAGGTGGTTTTAAATAAATAAACAGAATACTTTGCAATTATTGTATTTTGCAACAATTTTAAATATAATGATATTCAAAAAGTAAACCACGATTCCAGGCAAACATATAAACTTAACGTAGGTCAATTACCTGATTAACAAAGAACCAATAAGATGCTGTGACTGGCTCAAAAATCATCTGAAAATTCATGATATATATCTAGGTAATTTAGCAAAAAATGGGTGGATGAGATTATTGTGCAAAATATAAAACTGGTTATGTCCAAAAGACCCTAATATCTGAGGTTATATGATTCACCAGAAAGATTTTTTTTAATCCCTACTGGATAAATCTCTACTAATTAGCAAGTAACTTCATTAACCTTAAGACCTTACAAAATAAAAAAACAATGACACGAACTGAATAGAGTCCCCTGAGCAATATTTGGGTATCTTGTTTTGGGGTGTTTTTTAAACATGTGCCACAATCTTTTCAAAAAGTTTTTTTTTCCAAAATAGGATAATTTTTCTGACATATTAAATTGATAAACTAACAATTACAAATTACCAGGGATTACCATAATCATATTTACTACTACATAAACTTCAATATATCAAAATGGAAATGCAGCCATGAAAAATAATTGTAATTTTCATTATTTGATTGTAATGCAGATAACTTGAATGTAAGTTGGAAGATAAAATAATGGTAATGCAAACATATCTATTTCAGGGATGTTGAAAATTATAATTATAAAATAAATTATTAAATTAATACTTGAGAAAAAGGAAAACAGCAACAGTTATAAACTATATGAGTATTACTGAGAATATTAATATGAATTTATAATAAAAATCTACTATTTATATGTTAATGCATACATGATTACAAATTATACTATTAAGAATATTATTGTATAAATTAAGATAAATTTAGCTACTATGACAGATAACCTTAATTCCCTTTTATGAATTATATGTTAAGCTATTTTGTCATCCTTTCTGTTGGCCTAGTTATCTTATTACCAATGAATTTTTTTTAATTTTTCATTCAATATAGTGTTCTCATCGTCACTATTAAAGTCACCTGTGGGATTACAATTGTTTCTTCATAAATGTTCTCAGTAAAGGAATTGCTTCAATTGATGAAATAGTGGAATTTAATATTCAAAACCTAAAACCCTGAACAAAGGAAATTATACTTATATTTGTATTAGAATATTTAAAATGAGCAAATTATAAATACACAATTTTGAAACATTATTATGAATCATTTATTATGAAATCATAATATATTCAAAGTTAAATAATGTACAAGTATATAAGTGGACAAGTAGAGCTAAAAATAAATTGTAGCAGTAGAAATGCAGGGGGAGTACAATGTTTACTCTATTTATTTAAAGGTAATTTAAAGCATATTCCTAGGTTTTACTTTTTTATTTAGGTTAGAGTATAATTTTACTTAAAGTCTGTAAGTAGATGATACAAAATGATTTACATCTGAAAATCTAATTTTTTAAATATGAAGATTAAAAATTTTAAATAAAACTGTTATCTAAGGGATGCCTGGGTGGCTCAGTCAGTTAAGCGTACAACTCTTGATTTAGGCTCAGGTCAGGATGTCACCACTCCTGAGTTTGAGCCCCATGTCAGGCTCTGTGCTGACAGAGTGAAGCCTGCTTGGGATTCTCTCTCTCCCTCTCTCTCTGCCTCTCCTTTGCTCTATCCCTCTCTCTCTCCCTAAATAAATAAACATTAAAAAAAAAAGACATTCTGAAGACTCGATAATCTAATTTACAAAGAAACTCAGAAGATAGGAGACATGAAAATATATTAAAAATATATATTTCTTGGATAAAAGACCTAAATGTGAGACGGAAAACCATCAAAATCCTAGAGGAGAACACAGCCAGCAACCTCTTAGAAGCTGTAGTTGTAGCAACTTCTAACAAGATAGGTCTCCTGTGGCAAGAGAAACAAAAGCAAAAATAACATGGCTTCATCAAGATAAAAACACTTCTGCACAGTGAAGGAAATGGGTCAACAAAACTAAAGGCAACTTTCAGAATGGGGAAAGATATTTGCAAATGACATATCTGATAAAGGGTTAGTACCAAAATCTATGAAGAATTTATCAAACTCAATGCCCGAAAAAGCAATCCAGTTAAAAAATGGGCAGAAGATATGAAGAAACATTTTCCCAAAGATACTCAGATGGCTAAGAGACACATGAAAAGATGCTCAACATTACTCATCATCAGAGAAATACAAATCAAAACCTCAATGAGATATCACTTCACACTTGTCAGAATCACTAAAATTAACACAGGAAACAACAGGTGTTGGTGAGAATGTGAAGAAAGGGGGACCCTCTTATACTGTTGGTGGAAATGAAAACTGGTACAGCCACTCTGAAAAACAGTATGGAGGTTCCTCAGAAAGTTAAAAATAGAACTACCCTATGATCCAGCAATTACACTACTTTGTATTTACCCAGAGGACACAAAAATACTTCTTCAAAGGGATACATGCACCCTGATGCTCATAGCAGCATTATCAACAATAGCCAAATTGTGTAAAGAGTCCAAATGTCTACCAACTGATGAATTAATAAAGAAAATGTGGTATAGATATAGATATAAATACAAATATAGGTATAGATACAGATACATATACGGATATTATTCAGCCACAAAAAAAAAAAAAGAATGAAATCTTGCCATTTGCAATGATGTGGATGGAGCTAGAAAGTATTATGCTAAGCAAAGTAAGTTAGAAAAAGACAAATACCATATGATTTCACTCATCAGTGGAATTAAGAAACAAAACAGATGAACACAGGGGTAAAAAGAAAAAAAGACAGGCAAACTAGAAAACAGACTGTTAACTATAGTGAACAAACTGATGGTTACTGGCAGACAGATGAACAGGGGAATGGGTTAAATGGGTGATGAGTATTAATGAGGGCAGTTGTGATGAGCACTGGGTGTTGTATGTAAGTGATGAATCACTAAATTCTATACCAGAAATTAATATTAAACTGTATGTTAACTAACTGGAATTTAAATAAAAATTTGAAAAAGAAGAAAATGTGTACGTATATATATTTCTACCTTATGAGTTTGGACAAAAATATACATGTATATTTCATACTCATAAAAACAGTTTATATCCACATATATCCATATATATGTAGTTTTTATGAGTACCCCAAGACACTAAGATGTATGTGTATACATTTTAATTAACTTATTGTGATGCTAAAGGTTTTTCTATAATCTGAAAGTTATAATAAACTTTACAATCGATAATTTTTTAATGAATTAAGTGTTTAAGCTCATTTTGAGAGAGAGAGAGAGAGAGAGAGAGAATGAGCACACAAGCATGAGTTGGGGAGGGGCAGAGGAAGAGAGAGAATCCAAAGCAGGCTCCACACTGTCAGCACAGAGCCTGACTCAGGGATTCATCTCCCAAACCAGAGATCATGACCTGAGCTGAAATCAAGAGTCTAATGCTTAACCGACTGAGCTCCCCAGGAGCCCCAAGAATTAGAGTTTTTAAGGTAATCCATAGACCAATTATCATTCAACCCTTCCATTATTCAGTAATACAAATATGGAAATAAAAGGTAAATAATTTAACATCCTTCACAGAATTTTTTTAAGCTTCATTAATGGCTTGTGATTTGGTCAAAAGGTCTTGAATGATTAAAAAACTTGAAAAACTAATACAACTCAAATAACCTGATGATGTCTTTTATTTCTTTTTCTTGCCTTAAATGCTGTGGCTAGGACTTTCAATACTATGTTAGATAAAAGTGGTGAGAGCGGACATCCTTGTCTGGTTTCTAGTCTTAAAGGAAAAGCTTTCAGCTTTTCATCATCAATTTTGATGTTAACTGTGGGTTTGTCATAGGTGGCCTTTATTATGCTGAGGTACATTCTCTATACTTTTTTTGAATCAATGCTTATTTAAATGAAAATTGGTAGAGCTATGCCATGTCACTTTTTTTTTTCAATAAAAGAATAGTGTGCATGTTTTAGGTTATAAACAATCCTTCAGAAATCAGTTCCACACAAAAATTATTTTTATATCGTGTAGATATATACACATTCTGTAAATACACTCACACATACATAGATATAAGTGGGATTTGTCTACTCCTTGTGGTTATTGATTTTAAAACATGTTCAGTTTGGGGCGCCTGGGTGGCGCAGTCGGTTAAGCGTCTGACTTCAGCCAGGTCACGATCTCGCGGTCCATGGGTTCGAGCCCCGCGTCGGGCTCTGGGCTGATGGCTCAGAGCCTGGAGCCTGTTTCCGATTCTGTGTCTCCCTCTCTCTCTGCCCCTTGCCCACTCATGCTCTGTCTCTCTCTGTCCCAAAAATAAATAAACGTTGAAAACATGTTCAGTTCACTTCAACCTTGTGTAGATTTTATGTAGAGATTTTACTGCTTTTCTGGTTACTTTCCTCATTATTTTTAGTTATAATGGTACAATTATTATCATGGTACATGATACATGGGGCAATTTTTCAAGTGTCCTAAGTAGTAGGAATAACTTTGCTTCAATCATTATAAGGTATCTAAGATTGATGACACCACTACAACCAATTCTTTAAATCTGTCACTCTGGAATTCTCAAATGATTAGGAATTACTCTTCTGTGGCTGTTGTTTGCAAAGAGCAGCTAACCAAAGCATACAGTGCATAGTAAAAAAGAAAACAATGATAAGAGAATAAGAATTCAGACACTGCCAAATGTAGTCTTCTTGACATTGAAAAATGATCCCCCCACTTTTTTAATGAACACAATTTTAGCAATCTTATGTGATTTCGTGACTGAATAAATGGTCCAAAACTAATATTTTTCTGACAACAAATATGGATCTTTTCTGAGACTCATGAGCTAATTAGACACGTATGACTTTTTGCTTTATACAGAGCTGGGACTTGGTTCTTGTTCAGAGTGATGTCTTCAATTTAAAATGGGATAGAATTAGCTAAGGAAGAAATATGAAACAGGTGTCCAAATCAAGAAATGGGTGTTGTTGGCTCAAGCTGATCTAGAAAAGTATGTGTATCTGACCAGGATTTGAGGAGCAAGTGAGAAGAGAAAAGAATACAAGTAGTCTAATGTGGAAAGTAGATTGCTGCCAAGGATTCCTAGGAATAAATTTAATGCATTTGTGAAATTGTGTCTATATTTTAATGGATTCTGACTTTGATGGGTCAGAGAAGAGATGATTAATGCATCACTATACTACCCATACATGCTGTGGTAAAATATCAGAAAGCTTAAGAAAATAGATAATAGAAATAACAATAATAATAATAATGGAAAATTACTTTTTTAGTTATGTACTTCATTGCATTTTATCAAAAATATTCTGTAAAGCGTAGAATGGTAAAAATGGAAATAATGAATTCACAGAACCTTGAATATAAAGATATTTATGATAAGATATATTTCTAGGGGTGCCTGAGTGGCTCAGTCATTTGGGCATCCGGCTTTGGCTCAGGTCCTGATATCACAGTTTGTGAATTCGAACCGTGTCCAGCTCTGTGCTGATAGCTCAGAGCCTGGAGCCTGCTTGTGATTCTGTGTCTCCCTTTCTCTCTGCCCCTCCCCTGCCTGTGCTCTGTCTCTCTCTCTCTCAAAAATAAATGAAATGAAAAAAATAAATAAAAGAAAATACATTTCTATACAAAGAATTAACAACAACAACAAAATTCTTAACACTACCAAGTGTTTACAGCAAGTTTACAAGATGCAGGCTGATAGAAAAGTGTTAATTGTTGTTCTATATATCATCAATGAACAACTGGATTTTGAAATTAAAAACACAACACCATTTACATTAGCACATACACATAAAACATGAAGTGCTTTAGTATGAATCTAACATAATATGTACAAAATCTATATGAAGAAATCTTTAAAAAGAAATGCTGATGCAAGAAATCAACAATCTAAATGAATAGTAAGATATTCCATGTCTGTGGTTAAGAAGAATAAGTATTATTAAGATGTCAGTTCTTCTCAACTTGATAGTCAGCATAATCGTGGTCAAAATCCCAGCAGCTTATTTTTGATATCAACAAACTGACTCTAAAATTTAGATGGAAAAGCCAAAGACCCAGAACAGCCAACATAGCACTGAAAGAAAAAACAAACAACAACAACAACAACAAAAAACTCAGAAACTGACACTGACTGACTTCAATATTCGTTGTAAGTCTAGTAATCAAGACAGTGCGGTATTGGCAAAAGAATAAGCAAATGTATCAATGGAACAGAAGTGGAAGTTCTGTTAACTAACTTTGACAAAGGAACAAAGGTAATTCAGTGGAGAAAGGATAATCTTTTCAATAAATATGCTGGAATAACTGAAAATTCACATGCAAAAAAAAAAAAAAAACTAATACAGACTAAGATTTTACACTCTTCCCCATACACACACACACACACACACACCCTCAAAATTTATCATACACCTAAATTTAAAGTGCAAAACTTATAAAACTTGTAGAATATAATAAAGAAGAAAACTGATTACCATTTTTTTCATATTTTAAACAATTAAATTAACATTTATTTCCATTTGGATTGAAATATACACATCATAAACTACTTACTGTTCCCTAATTTCATTCAGAATATTATATAATTACCCAAGCATTGGGCTAATGGATGGATTCTGGATACGGGCAGTGAAGAAAGAGGAACAAAGAACTCAGGAACCTTAAGATTGCTTTTTCGGAGCGCCTGGGTGGCCCAGTCGGTTAAGCGTCCGACTTCAGCCAGGTCACGATCTCGCGGTCTGTGAGTTCCAGCCCCGCGTCGGGCTCTGGGCTGATGGCTCAGAGCCTGGAGCCTGTTTCCGATTCTGTGTCTCCCTCTCTCTCTGCCCCTCCCCCGTTCATGCTCTGTCTCTCTGTCCCAAAAATAAATAAACGTTGAAAAAAAAAATTAAAAAAAAAAAAAAAGATTGCTTTTTCTATTTTAAAACAAAACTGACTGACGAGCTACTTTAAGTGCTTTTCCTTATTCATAATGGTGATGACTCTTTAGATACAACACCAAAAGCATAATTATGAAAAAAAATGAGGGGCGCCTAGGTGGCTCAGTCAGTTGAGCGTCTGACTTCTGCTCGGGTCATGATCTCATGGTTCGTGAGTTAGAGCCAAGCATTGGGCTCTGTGCTGACAGCTCAGAGCCTGGAGCCTGCTTCAGATTCTGTGTCCCCCTCTCTCTCTGCCCCACCCCTGTTTGTGCTCTGTCTTTCTCTGTCTTTCAAAAATGGATAAACATAAAAAAAAATGGTAAGTTGGGACTTCATTAAAATTAAAAACTTCTGCTCTGTGAAAAAACAGTTAAGAGAAAGAAAAGACAAGCCACAGACTGGGATAAAATATTTGCAAAACATATTATTTAAAAAACTGGTAACTAAATTTTTAAAAAGAACTCTTAAAACTCAACAGTAGAAAACAACCCAATTTTAATCTTTTTTTTTTTTTTTTTTTTTTTTAATCTGGGGTTCCTGGATGGCTCAGTCAGTTAAGCAGCTGACTCTTGATATTGGCTCAGGTCCTAATGTCACAGTCATGACATCAAGTCCCATTCAAGCTGCATGTGGAGCTCCGCTAGAGATTCTCTCTCTCTCTCTCTCCCTCCCTCCCTCTCTCTGTCTCTCTCACTCTGCCCCTCCCCACCCTTGCACGTGTGTTCTTGCTCTCTTTCAAAAAAAAAAAAAAAGAAAAAAGAAAAAATATATATATTATATTAAAATAGGTAGAAATCTGAATAGGTACCTCACCAAAGAAGACATACAAATGTCACATAATCATATGAAAAAATACTCAACAGCATGTGTCACTAGGAAACTGCAAATTAAAACAGTAATGAGATATCACTATACAGCTATTAGAATGGGTAAAACTCCAAACCCTGACAATACCAAATGCTGGTAAAAATTTAGATTAAGAAGAACTCTCATTCATTGCTGGTGAGGATGCAAAATGGTACAGCCACTTTGGAACACAGTTTGACAGTTTTATACAACACTATTTACAGAATACCAACATGATTGGGCAATCCTGCATCTAGGTCAAATGACCCAAAGGAGTTGAAAACTTACATACACAGAAATCTGCACATGAATGTTCACAGATGCTTTATTCATAATTGCTATAACTTGGAATCGGTCAGCTGTCCTTCAATAGGAATATGGATAAGTAAAATGTTATACATTCATACAATTGAATAGCATTGAGAAGAAAGTAATGAGTTATCAAACCACAAACAAAGACATGGAGGAACTTTGAATGGTATTGCTAAGTGAAAGAAATCAATCTGAAAAGGCTACATATTGTATGATTCTAACTAGAAGACATTCTGGAGAAGGCAAAACTATGGAAATTGAAAAAAAAAAGCAAAAAACACAAAAACCAAAACAGTGATTGTCAGGAGGCTGGAGAGAGTTGGAGATAATGAATAGATGGAGCACAAAGCAATTTTGGGCTGTGAAACTACTCTGTTCGATACTTTAACAGTACATGTGTGACATTATGCATTTGCCCAAATCCTTAAAGCCATGTAACACAAAGAGAAAAAGCTCTTATGTAAAATGGACTTAATGTATCAATGCTGGCTCATCAACTGTAATATAATTACAATTACTGTGCGGGGGGGGGGGCCACGGGGATTATATAGGATTTCTCTGTACTTTCTTTTTTTTTTTAATCATTTTTTTTTGTTTTTTTTTGAGAGAGAGAGAGACAGAGCATGAGCGGGGGAGGAGCAGAGAGAGAGGGAAACACAGAATCCGAAGCAGGTTCCAGACTCTGAGCTGTCAGCACACAGCCCGACGCGGGGCTCGAACTCACAAACCACGAGATCATGACCTGAGCTGAAGCTGGACACTCAACCGACTGAGCTACCCAGGCGCCCCTCTATACTTTCTGCACAATTTTTCTACAAACTTAAGAAGTGCTCTAAAATTAAAACCTATTAAAATATAATTTTAGACTTTTTATAATTGCTAATGTTTATTTAATATTTATTTGTTTTTGAGAAAGAGAGAGAAAGAGAGAGAGAGAGAGAGAGAGAGAGAAAAGTGTGATGGGGGAGGGGCAGAGAAAGAGAAACAGAAACTAAAGCAGGTTCCAGGTTCTGAGCTTTCAGCACAGAGCTCGATGTGGAGCTGAACTCATAAACTGTGAGATCATCACCTTAGCTCACAACCTGACCTGAAGGTGGAGACTTAACCAACTGAGCCACCCAGGCACCCCCAATTTTGTACTTTTTAAACACAGCTTTTTCTTTCTTTTTTTTTTTTTTTTAATCATAGGTAATTGTAGCAGATTCAAAGTAAGGAGAAAATGTACATCTCCCTTGGCTTTGACTTGCATGTCATTTTATTTTTTTTCATTTGGTTAAAAAAGGCAACCACAGATTAATTATATTTGTGACCTCTAGTGTGTAAAACACTGGTTTTAATTCTGTCCAGAACACCAGGTATTTATAATTTCATAGAAACATGTATGGAATCAATCAGAGATGTGGAGGCTTTCTGTAAATAAATGTAAGGCACAAATAGTGACTTATGAAGCAGGGTCTTTAATCTAAAGCACTTCCTAAATATTTACTGTTGTGATGTTACTCCATCTCCTACACCTTACTCTGAAACCATATGAGAACAACATGCTAAAAAAACCACAGAAACTATCACTACACTTACATCAGTAACATGAATTGATTCTGAAATCCTGACACAATTTAAACTTTTACAAAGTCATTGTTTTTTTTAGACATCTATTTCTTTTAAAGACTGCTTCATTTAAAGACTGCTTCATTGAAATGGCAATTTCAAATAATATGTTGCTCTAAAATAATTATCTTGTTTTTAATATATATGAAGAATGCTTCAAGGACACCAGCGTGGCTCAGTAGGTTAAGCATCCAACACTTGATTCTGATTCATGACCTCACAGAGGTGGAGCCTTGCATCAGGCTACATGCTGACAGAGCATAGCCTGCTTGGGATCCTGCCTCCCTCTCTCCATCTCTCCTGTGCTTGCTCTCTATTTCTCTTTCAAAATAAAATTAAAAAAAAAAAAGATTGCTTTAGAAATTTATATGTACAAAGTTTATTTATTTTGAGAGAGAGAGTGTGGGAGAGAGAGAATCCCAAGCAGGCTCCATGCTGTCAGCGAAAGAGCCCAACAATCAGATAAGTCGATTTATCTTCACCTTTCCTTCTTTTACTCCATCCCATTTTGTTTCAGTACTAATCAGAAATCACATTCAAACAACGATAGTTAATAAATACAGAGCTTAATGCAATTTATCTGTTCTCTATCCACTTATATTCATTAAATTGAATGGTTTCATTTTTATTAAAAATGAGGGTATTCTCAGAAATATGAACCTTTTGGGGCGCCTGGGTGGCTCAGTCAGTTAAGCGTCCATCTTTGGCTCAGGTAATGATCTCACGGTTCATGAGTTCGAGCCCCGTGCCAGTCTCTGTGCTGACAGCTCAGAGCCTGGAGCCTGCTCTGGATTCTGTGTCTCCCTCTTTCTTCCCCTGCCTCTCTCTCTGTCTGTCTGTCTGTCTGTCTCTCTGTCTCTCTCTCTCTCTCTCTCTCTCTCAAAAATAAACATTAAAAATTTTTTTTAAATAAATAAGACCTTTTTAGGTTTCCCATATAAGCATAAGTTGAAAATCAATTTAAGGAAGGGTATCTAAGCTTGTACATCCTAGCCTTCATATCCTTCAGCAAAAAGTCTTGCTGGAATAACATAGGTTAAAGACGTGACAAAATAATCTTAATAAAATTATAACATCTCCAAAAATATTTCTTTGAAAATAATAAAAAGAAAATAAATTTGAGTGGCTCAAGTAGAAAATTATGCTCTTATAGAAACAAAAGGTAAAGTTAGAGATTATTTACTTGTGAATATGAACTTTAAAAGTAATAAAGTAGATAAAAGGACAGTAATATATTCACTTTGGAAGTTCTAATAGATAAAGCATTTTTATCCCATTAAAATTGATAAAATTAAGACTTTCATTAAAAAATAATAACATTTGAGGAAAAATAAATTTATTTCTATCTTTAAATAAAATGCATTAGTTCAATATTTAACAGAGCTTACCTTGACCTGCATTTGGAAAAAGAGATATATGTGGTAGAAATATTATGAAAATATTTTTTTCAATATTTGCATCTGAAATATAGCAGGAAAATTAACAGAAGAATATACCTTTTGCTTCAGGCATCCCTTCCTTCAGACATTCTATATACATTTCATTATTCTCTTCACACACACACAAGATACACAAAAACCTGCATTCAATTTGTTTTCATTTGCATTTAGTTTTCTTCCTTTTATAAATTTAAAAAAATATCTGATAAATGTATTCTCTATGCTTTTGTGATCTGATATTATTTGACTTAGCAGCAACTTTTGAGTTAAGACTATTTAATACTGGAAGGCTCTCTATAAACATGTTTATGCAACATGGCAATGAAATTTTATTTAGTTGATTTTTAAGTTTACTTATTTTGAGAGAGTGAGAGCACAATCAGGGAAAGAACAGAGAAATAGGGAGAGAGAGGATCTCAAGCAGGCTCTGTGCTGACCGCACAGAGCCCTATACGGGACTTGAACTCACGAACCATGAGATCATGACCTGAGCTGAAATCAAGGGTTGGACACTTAACTGACTGAGTCACCCAGGCATCCCAAATTTTATTTAATTGTGATTATGTTTTTAAATTTTATTATACATATACTCAGACCGCAAGATACTATTTAGAAAAGAAGCTTCACAACTGTATTAAATACAAATTGGGGTTTGATGATTTCATATCTTATCAAAACCTGAAAACTGTATTAAACACAAATTGGGGTTTGATGATTTCATACCTTATCAAAACCTGAAAAAAATGAATCTTCACAATTCTTAGATGAACCTGTTGTGCTAGGTAGAGTTTGGAAAGCTGCATGCCTAAGCCAACAGTGGAAAACTTTAAATACTGCCTATCAACTTCAAATGTCAATGGAAGATTATTAGTAATAAATATCCTGGGGAGCTCTAATTACCTCCTACTGCTCCACTGCTTTAGAGAAGATGTTCTATCCACACAGGTCATGCTGTGTAACACATTCATCAAATATTTTCTGTGCTAATGAGAATTTGTACAGGAAAACAAACAAAAAATAATGCTTTATCAAAAACAACAGTGAAAGAACAGCACATACCAAAGCAAAGAATTCTTGCCATTAAGAAATAAAATCTCCAATTTACAAAAATCATACTGACTGGTATTATACCTTCTTTATATTCTGTCTGGAAACAAACAGGTAAAAAGGTATTTACACACCATTAAGGCTATTTTATTTGTCCTCCATCCTTTCAGAATGAGGTACTACATTTTTGCACACTTGAAAATCACTTTAAAAATGCATCTGGGGGCACCTGGGGGACGCAGTCGGTTAAGCGTCCGACTTTAGCAAGGTCACGATCTCGCGGTCCGGGAGTTTGAGCCCCGCGTCAGGCTCTGGGCTGATGGCTCAGGGCCTGGAGCCTGTTTCCGATTCTGTGTCTCCCTCTCTCTCTGCCCCTCCCCCGTTCATGCTCTGTCTCTCTCTGTCCCAAAAATAAATAAACGTTGAAAAAAAAAATGCATCTCTAGTGCCACAAGTTTCTCTTCCATTGTCATCATATGAGTTATTTAAATATCTAGTATATGCAAAATGTTATTCATTTGTGGGGATATTTTCACAGTTATGACATGAAAAATTTTAATGTGCCAGTTCTTTTAAATGTAAGTCTGTTTCCCTAAAAGATAACTTTCCAGAAAAACAAATGGCATTAAAATTTTTTTAATCCAAATTAGGATTTGAATTTTAAAATTTCATGGGTCTATTTTAATGTTCTTTACATTTTAGCAAAAGACAGAAAGATTAACATAGATTTGAACTGTGTGGGCCCACTCATAGGTAGATTTTGAACAGCACAATACTATAAATGTATTTTGACTTTCTAATAATTTTCTTAACAACATTTTCTTTTCTCTAGCTTCCTTTACTATATGAATACAGTGTATAATAAATATAACATACAAAATATGTGTTAATCAATATTATGTGTTTATGCCTTTATCTGTAAGGCCTCCAGTCAACAGTAGGCTAACAGTAGTTAAATTTTTGAGGAATCAAAATTCAGACGTGTGGGACATCACTATGTCTATCCTCCATGTTGTTCAAAGGCAAACTGGGATTGAAAATTATTTTGGGGGCACCTGGGTGGCTCAGTCAGTTAAGTGCCCAACTCTTGATTTTGGCTCAGGTCATGATCTCATGGTTCAAGTTCCGCATTGGGTTCTGTGCTCACAGCGCAGAAACTGCTTGGGATTTTCTCTCTACCTCTCTCTTTGCTCCTCCCTCTCTCTCTCTCAAAATAAATAAATAAACTTAAAAAATTATTTTTTAAGATCCTTCACTGAGTTATTACAACTATCTACGTTCTAGAGTTTTTAAACAACTGAACATTCTGCTAATCATCTGGATTTCAGTTGGTTATTTTTTCATTGGTTCCATGTCTGCTGCTTCCTCTCACACCAGGTCCTTCAAAAAAACTGTGATGTCTTTTTCATCCCATAACCTTCCTACTGCAGAATCCACAATCTCTTCAAATTCCTTTTTTAAAATGACAACCTTAAAATATGAGATTTCTATAATTATAGTTATCTTAATTATTCTCTTCCTACAATCAGACTTCCTGATCTACTTCACTCATTTACTATATGAAATTATAGTGTATCTGATGGACTCTCTCTCCTGCTATATTAAAAACAGCATGAAAGCAGTGTCTGACTTCTTCCCCAAGGTTTAAGTGTTCTAGGATACAGTAAGTATGAAAATGGATTAAGTCAATATTAAGCATTTTTAATTTCATTTAAATTTAATTAATTTAATTGTCTATAAGCCTACCTCAAATCTCCAGATGATTTTTATTTAAATTTATTCAAATAAATTACTATAAAACATATTATGTCAGTTTTTATGAGAATTAAATGAATATATATGTATATGCATACACACATACTAGAAAAGTTCTTGGCACACAATCAACATTTGTGAATTTATTTAAAATTTTTTTTTTTTGTAATTTATCAAAGAATTTTTTTACACAACTGTCTGTGAAATTCTAATATACTATATCTAAAACTTATTATTGAGACAATTAAAATTATACAGACCACTCTTTTATAGAAGCTATTTTGGTAGTGGGAAAAAGCAAACAAAACACTTTAAATTCTAGAATTTAATATCATCATTCCTAAAACATGGATCATTATTTTGAGAAACTTTGTTTTCCAAATTAATATTTTATGTCTACAGTCACACAACACACACACACACACACACACACACACACACACACGCATCTCATCTCATTTTGGATAAAATTATTCTATATCCTGGCAACCAGGATACTAAATTATACCTAATTAACTGCCTGCCTAAGAGTACTGAGAGTACTGACTTTGGACTCAGAATCCTGGATCATTTTTACCATGTTCTTCCATTTGGTAATGTACCTTAAGCAAGCTATATACACTTCTGAGGTTCTATTTCTTCCACTGTGAAATAAGGAATACGATTCTATTCCTCAGAGTGTGGTTATAAAGATTCAATTAGATGATATATGAATCAATATGCCTAGAATTCAGTAAAGATCTAATAAATGCTACATAGATGCAGTGTTATTTTTATTTATTACTAGGTTCCAAAGCATTCACTCTTAGAAACATAGGTTGAGAGGAATATAGCTGGAATTTGAGATGGTGATTCAAAAGGGGGTAGACACAGAAACCTTAAGACAATGGAAATCAAATTCTACCAAAAAATTATTTATAACTCCTAAACATATTTGTGCCTAAGACGAATTTAAAAATCTCGGGGCGCCTGGGTGGCTCAGTAGGTTGAGCGGCCGACTTCGGCTCAGGTCATGATCTCACGGTCTGTGAGTTCAAGCCCCACATCGGGCTCTGTGCTGACAGCTCAGAGCCTGGAGCCTGTTTCAGATTCTGTGTCTCCCTCTCTCTGACCCTTCCCCGTTCATGCTCTGTCTCTCTCTATCTCAAAAATAAATAAACTTTAAAAAAAATAAAAATAAAAATCTCTTTGAGGGGTGCCTGGGTGGCATGCACAGTCTATGCAAGCAAACTGAAACGTAAGCCAGAGTAAACTCCTATAAATGCCTCAAGGCTAAGAAATTAAAACCTAAGAACAAGTGGGCACCTGGGTGGCTCAGTAGGTTAAGCATCCCACTTAGGCTCAGGTCATGATCTCACAGCTTGTGAGTTCAAGCCCCATATAAGGCTCTCAGCACAGAGCCAGCCTGCTTTGGATCCTCTCTGTCTCTCTCTCTCTCTCTCTGTCTCTCTCTCTCTCTCTCTCTCTCTGCCCCTCCCCGGCTCGTGCTTGTGTTCTCTCTCTGTCAGAAATAAATAAATATTTAAAAAATAAATAAATAAAAATAAAAATCTCTTTGAAATCTCTTGAGTTAAGTTCATCTTCTATGTGAATAATTTGTAGTAGTAAATGTGTGGAAACCAAGGATCATCATTTATAACAAAAACTATATTCATATTTACTTTTAAAATCTGCAGTGTTACTCCATGTTTGGATACCTGTTTTTTTTTTCCCATATATTTTCTTTGAAAATATTTCCTCTCCAGTTTAGAAAAGTGGATTGGAATGAAAGAAACTTTTTTACTATTTGTATTAATCTAAAATTCTACAACCTAAGTAAATAAAGCAAATACGAAGTAAGTTCTACTCTAAACCTAAAAAGAAGTTTAAATAATTGCTTAGGATTCTAGTTATTAGTTGAAAGTATAATTGAGGACAAATAATGAAAAAAAGAAGCCTCATTATTTTAAAATGAGAGCTTAATGTTTTATTTTAACTGATATGTGAATATGCAGATTTTTAAATTAATTAAAAATATGCAGCATTTATGTTTCTGTTTCACAACTCAGGTAAACCAAAAGCTACTTCTCTAAGTTTTTATGTAAACTCCAGTTAGTTAACCATACAATGTAATATTAGTTTTAGGTGTAGAATTTAGTTATTTAAATTAGAATATTCTTATTGAACTCATCATGTCTCTGATCAAGTAGTGATGAAATGAGATAGATTTAATTTACAAATTAACATTGTAAGTTTGTCCAGGTATATATTATTCCTGGGTTTTGGATTTTTCCTAAGAATTTAGAATGTCTAAGCAAGAATGTGTCAACAAGCAGTAAGTAATCATCACAGTTAGATTTTGTCTCATGTGTCAGTCCTCGTAAGAAAATATATTAAACAGTAATATAGGCCAACTTTCAAGGGTTAGCCTATTGGAGAATCCCTATTTATACATGACATTTCTTTTTAAAGACAATTGTAAACTAAGTTAACATACAATCCATTACTCTTCCTGTTATAGTTTTTACTTATTCTGTACAGAAAATAAATTTTTTAATATCACAGACTAATTATTAAATCATCTTTTTTGCAGTTAAATAATTGAAAACAAAGGTGAACAAGTATATAAAACATGATACAATGGAGTGTACATGTCTACACATAATAGAGATACATGTATTATGTGTATACATATATATATGTGTATATATATATGTATATACACACATATATATGTATACACACGTACATACAGTAAAGCCTTGGTTTCTGAGCATAATTCATTCTAGAAACATGATTGTAATCCAAGCACCTATATATCAAAGCAAACACTCTCTATTGGCTCAATGGAATCTTTTTCTTTTCATGCAATATTAACAAGGAACCTATCCAATGACACTTGTGTTTGCCTCCTTTTGAGAATTTCACGTAAGTATGACACTGCATTATCATTAAACTGATCGATCGCTTGCACTGCTACAGCATTATTCCTGTGTTGCTTTTCTACAAAATTTTGCACTGTTTCCCAAGATATAAAATCTTGCAATTTTGTCCACTTGCATACCCGTGTTTCTCGATGATTTCCTTCTTAACTTCCACCGCAATCATCTCCTTATCACCTTTTTTTTCAACTTTTTTCTGCATGGGGACCATTGTATTCGCTCCACAGATGTTGACTACAGTATGGTATTAATAAACTCTTGTCGTATACTGTATTTAATGTAACTGGCAATAAGGCAGGAGAGGAAAAGGTCTATATCTGCAGGCAGCCTGACCTAGAATGAAGCAAAACATACCTAAGCTTACTCTCGTATGGAAAATAAAGGAGTGTCTGTAGGTGTTCTGCAGTGACAACAAATACACTAGTGCCAGTCGTGAGCACCTTCCAACATTCCAAAAAATCACTGATTTCTGCGAAACACTGCGGACTGAAACGGAGCAACTGAGCATGAGTGATGATCACTCACAATACCACAGCAAGAGACAGAGAAGAATTATTGGCTCAGTTGTGATGTGACATTCAGTGTCACATCACATACTACTCGTATTGCAAGACACTGCTCATTTATCAAGTTAAAATTTATTAGAAATGTTTTCTTGTCTTGCAGAACACATGCAGAAGAAGTTACTCATAATCCAAGGTTTCACTGTATTTGCCTACATACATACATACATACATACACACAAGTATATACACACATACACAAAGATTATCATGGATATATGCATATGCAATTGAATATTCTGTCCTCTGGCATGTAGAGAAATGCATGACCATATATAATGAATATTAATATATATATTTCACATATATATTCCAAATCACATACTCCTAAACAAAGTCAGCTAGCTACACCCCAAATCAGTGCATATTATAAGTGGATTCTAGCTCACTTCAAGCTTTCTTTCAGTGAATAAGCATTGAAGTGGCTTTGCTTCATCTTTACAAAATTGAAATTTAAAACAATATGTAACTCATAGGGAATTTGTAAAAATTAAGTACAAAAATGCATGGTAAATGATTTTCATAATATCTATATATGTTAGCTAATATAATTATCACGATTATAATTACCAGTAGGGCCTAAAATAAGAATATACTATATCATAAGATATTGGCTCACAGAATTTTATATCCTCCAATGTCTATAAACTATAAAACATTTCTATTCTGTTAATGAGTTTAAGAACTTTGTAGATACTTTGACATTTATAATCCAAAGCTTTGAAGAGCATTAGCTCCAGAAATCTTCATTATTTTTAAAGATAAATATTTTAGAATATCAATATTAAAATATGTCAAAGTATTTTACAATTATTTAAACTGTATGGAACATTATAAATAACATTTTTCTTTTTAAAATACAATATTCAAGGGGTGCCTGGGTGGCTTAGTCGGTTGAGTGTCTGGCTTCGACTCAGGTCATGATCTCACGGTTTGTGAGTTTGAGCCCCGCGTTGGCTCTGTGCTGACAGCTCAGAGCCTGGAGCATTTCAGATTCTGTGTCTCCCTCTTTCTCTGTTCCTCACTCACTTGTGCTCTCTCTCTCTCTCTCAAAAATAAATAAACATCAAAAAAATTTTTAAATACATATGTTTGAGTCTATGATACAAGAAACAGATATGCATGAATGCTTTTTCAAAGTCTAATATTTTACTAGAGCACTGAAATATTTCAATTGTTTGTTAAAAGATAAACTGAGGCATATTAAAAACACTAAGGGTTTATTTGAGCAAAACTGATTCAATACAGCAAATAGAAAGAAGCTCAGAACGCTGTACAAAATGAAACTTTTATAGACAGAAGGAAGCAGGAAAAAGGAAGTTATACTGGCAAAAAAAGCAGGCTTGTTATTGCAAAGTAACTTTCCTTTAGACAATGGGAGGGATCCATTAGGCAGATCATCTAACTAGTGTTGATTGGGTGATTCCTGATTGACAGGTTTTAAAACTTCATTTCTAGGAAAGCTGTAACTGTCAAATCTGTTTGATGACATGGTACTTATTATAAGTGACTCCATTTTGGGCCTGTTTTATTTTCAACATGTTGAACATCTCTAAAAATGTCTATAGAAATGTACCGCTAGTTATATATATTATGTATATTATCTTTTCAACTTAATACATCAATGAAAATTATTATATTCCAAATAAATTTTACATAATTGGAAACAGAAGAGTCAGGTAATGTATACTCAGTAAAATTTTGACTTGTTTACTGATGTAGAATCTTTTGGAACATAGCTTCTAACCAAGGGACCCATATGCTGAAGGATGTGTTCTGAATAGCACATGACCCTGGGATACACAATTTTTCCCATACACCACATCACCCAGAGGTACACAACCTGAAACAACACTGAAATATTGTGTCATTCCAGAGTCACACAACATTGGCATACGAAAACCTTGGCTATAACCCCTGGAGGGTTGGAGTGTCATTTTTCAGGATGCAGCATAGGCACTGACACACACACAAAAAAATGCTATACTGTGTAGAGATAGAATCGATTCATCCAACCATCATTCCCAATATCCTACTTGCAAATTTTTTGTTTTCATTCCTCCTGGAGGCTGTATCAAGTAGAGGACTGTTCAGTAAATATTCAATTCCCATTGCTCCCAACCCACTCATACACATGCCATGGAAAGATTATATTTTTCTGCTCCGTTGATGTTGAATTTGGCAATATAATCTGCTTGGCTCCTTAAAGTATATTTCCCCACACTTTGACTTTGGGCTCAGACAGTGACTTGCTTTAATCAGCGGTATGGTAGCAGAGATGACTCATGCAAAGGCTTGATGTGCACTAGCATAGTTAAACAAGGACGTGGGCCTTGTCTCCCTGTGTTTCTGCCATTATGAGAAGGTAGCCCACTTGATCCCAGAAGAACAACAGACACATGGAGCAGAACCAATCCAGTCAACTAGCAGACCCACAGCTTAAAGAGGAGCTTTCCCAATAGACCTCTGAGCATCATAATAAATGCTTATTGTTTGGAGATTTTAAACAAATAAATAAAATAACCTTATCAGGTTATCTATAGACTCTACCCTAGTTGTTGTGACAGACAACTTGATTTCAAAAATTCAAACAAAAAATGAAAATTTCCAGAAGGCTAAATCTACCTCTTATTTTTTCTACTATTTCCTTCTACACTCTTTTGATAATATTAGGTATTTGAAAACGTAATTGTGTAATATAGATTTCCTATATTTGGCAAAAACATAGGAGAACCTGGTTAAGCATATTTTAATACTAACTATAAGAGGGGACATTATGTGGAGTTTTTTCCCCTGGTTTTAAAATATATTCACTGTTGCAGTAAAACACCAGTGTACTTTAAAAGTGCCATTATAGCTGACCCCATAAATACCAAATTCACATTAAAGTGCTGAAGAATTCATGAATTGCTAACAATCTACTATGAAGTGTATTCTTTGTCTTTTTTCTTTTCCCCAACAAGGATGAAAACAGAAATCATCAATTTAATTACAGTGCTTGTATTCCCTCCTTTGTTATCCAAAGGAAGAACATTGTTATTTGTGACTTATTCAACCTACCACAAAATGTGCAAGTTAATTTCCAACTTTATTTTGTAACGTGAAGTAGGGAGTCTTTAAGCTGTCACAGCCCATGACAGGTATTTAAAACTTGTGTTGCTAGTTCTAGACATATTCAGAAAGCTGACATTTCTGAACAGACTATGTCTCGATTCTGACTGGCAAGAATATTTAATGGAAAAATTTATTATTCTTTATTGAATAAAAAACAGAGTAAAATTGAAACATCTAGAAAAAGTAACTTTTGCAATTAATGTAGTATACTTTCAATTAAATATCAAAACAAAATGCTATTTACTGAACATAATTAGGCCAAACCTAACTCTCAGGCTAATACTTTATAACATCAATCAATCAGCCTTTCTCTTGACCTCCAAGAAATTAATCTATTGTTAGAGCTAATACAATATTGGTTGTAGAAAACAAATCAATATATTCTATGTCTGTTTTACCTATATAAATAAAATCATGACAACTCTGATACACTGTCATTTGGCCAATAAATTGAATTTAAGTGATATGTTGATTAGGAAACTAAATTCCTACAAAAAATTGTTATGTTACAATTCCTGTTATGTTACAATTCTTAAGAGGTGAAATTCTCATAAGTAAAACAGAAAATCCAAGATTTTAACTTAATTAGTACTGATGGTACAACTTATGTTAAGAGTCTTTAAAGTCATGAACTAATTATTTACCCCAGCTATTTTATTATGCTCCAGATGAACTGCATAAAATGTATAATATATGTTGTATTTCTTATAATTATCATATATACAATCACATAATATATAAAATATATAATATACAATTATAAAATAAATATGATAATAAAATCTTTGCACTTTAAAAATTTAATATTAAAATCTTTTTCTAAATTCACTTAATCTGTAAAATATAACTGTAAATTTCTTTGTTTATATTTATTTGTATATCTGACACAACAGTGCTCTAAGTCAATACCTTTTTGAATAGTGACAATAATTCAGTACCTTTCCATAAATTTCCCAAGACAAGGATGATTGTTTCTGGCTCCAAAAGAATAAAAAATTAGCCTAGACTCTTTAAAAAAAAAAAGTTATTTTTTATCCTCAATTAATTTATAATGGTCTATTCTCTTATGGAAATATAGCAAATAATCAACAACATGGAATTAATATACAGAATAATAAAGACAGATGAAGAAAAAGATACTGGGAAAACAAACTATTCCAATAATAGCAAGTGTACCAGACATCTAATGTGTTGAAGAACTTATGAAAGCAACAATAATTATTCTTAAATATGATACCAACTAATAGACCAGAGACAGGGGTTATAGGCCTATGGAGAGGAGAACACAAATACTCCCTTTAACAAGATAGATTTAAAAGGAGAACTCCAAAGTATATTCAAGTCAAATCAATCATGCTCCAGAAAGAGCTCCATGAAAGCAAAAATTTTACTCTATTGTTCATAACCATAATTCTTAGTACCTAGAACCCTGCTTGGCATGTGGTTAGCACTTGATAAATATTAAATGAATATATGAATGAATGAACCTCTTGAATAGAAGCCTTTTGTAAGTTAGACAAAGAAGTGAAAATAAAAATTCCAAATGCAAGGGGTGCCTGGGTGGCGCAATCAGTTAAGCCTCCGACTCTTGGTTTCAGCACAGTTCATGGTCTCATCATTTGTGGGATTGAGCTTGAGATTCTCTCACTCCCTCTCCTTTGGTCCCCTCCCTGTCATGTGCTCTCTCCCTCTCTCTCTCACAGTAAATAAATAAACAAACAAACATACAAACATTTAAAGAGACTAAGAGGGGCACCTGGGTTGCTCAGTTGTTTAAGCCTCTGACCTTAGCTCAGGTCATGATCTCACAGTCCGTGGGTTTGAGCCCCAAATCGTGCTGTGTGCTGACAGCATGGAACCTGGAGCCTGCTTTAGATTCTGTGTCTCCCTCTCTCTCTTCCCCTCCCCCACTCATGCTCTGTGCGCTCTTGCTCTCAAAATAAATAAATTAATTAATTAATTAAACAATCATTTTTTTAAATATTAAAAAAGACTAAGAAATAAATTTATAAAAAAAAATTCGAAAGGCAGGAATGATATCCTAAACTTGAATGGTTAAAGGGATAAATACTATAAAATGGTATAAAAAGTCAAAATGGTATTTTAAAGTATACAAATCCCTAAAGAATCTCCACGGTACTTGGGGAAAAAAACTGATTACAGGTCTGGTAGAAAAGGTACAAGATGTGCCTGGGATATTGTGCAAACAACAATGCAAATGAAACAATAATAGACAATTTTAGTGATGTCAAAAATATAAGGATCCAAATTAGAGAAACCTCCACTGGTTAATACTGAGATATATGTGGATGAAATCATATAATATCTAAAACTGGCTTAAAAATAATCCACTGGGGTGGGTTGGTGGGGTGCTTGATAGGATCTATGGCTAAAACACAAACAATTTTGAGTTAATAAATAGAATCTAGGTAATGACTCCTTGACGGTTCATTATACCAGAATACATTTTTCCACGTGTGAAAATTTCCCTTAAAAATATTAACTAGAGTTTAAATGTAATGTATCCTGATATACAGGTAGTGTTTTGCAAAAATGAAATACACTGTTTTAACAAAATGACATTTCTTGTTTCATAAAAGTTTATATTTCATATTCTTTATTTTTTAATTTTTTTTCAACGTTTATTTATTTTTGGGACAGAGAGAGACAGAGCATGAACGGGGGAGGGGCAGAGAGAGAGGGAGACACAGAATCGGAAACAGGCTCCAGGCTCTGAGCCATCAGCCCAGAGCCCGACGCGGGACTCGAACTCACGGACCGCGAGATCGTGACCTGGCTGAAGTCGGAGGCTTAACCGACTGCGCCACCCAGGCGCCCCTATATTTCATATTCTTAAGTAAATGCT
>NW_024412376.1:116254204-116273876 GCF_014898765.1 Herpailurus yagouaroundi | reverse complement strand
TACAATTTTGTATTTCTAGAACTCTGATCATCTTTTGCTTATAAAATGGTCTCTCCTTGGGGCGTCTGGGTGGCGCAGTGGGTTAAGCCTCCGACTTCAGCCAGGTCACGATCTCGCGGTCCCTGAGTTCGAGCCCCGCGTCGGGCTCTGGGCTGATGGCTCAGAGCCTGGAGCCTGTTTCCGATTCTGTGTCTCCCTCTCTCTCTGCCCCTCCCCCGTTCATGCTCTGTCTCTCTCTGTCCCAAAAATAAATAAACGTTGAAAAAAAAAATTTTTTTAAATGGTCTCTCCTTAACACATAATTAGGCTTGCATGTCAAGCTAGACCAAGCAGACAACTCCTCTAGAATGTGTGCCACAACTTTTAGATAAGAGTAAGCCTAAAAAACTTGTAGGATGTAATATAAGGACATCATGTCCAGCAATTAGCTGGAATATGTCTAAGAGATGAAGAGATGAACTGGTATCAGAGATCTCTTAAGCATTTAGTTTCAGCCATACCTAAACTCCTGGGTAAAAGTAATGTCCTTACTTTTTTTTAAGGTATTTTAAGTTAGAATTATTTCACTTTCAATCTAAAATATGTTAATGAATATAGGCCAATAATGACCAATGATAGAATCAGATGATAATTAAATTGAGATAGTTTTGTAAATCAACTAGAATGGATACTATATGTATAAGAAGTTAGAAGAATGGTCCCTATTAAATCAGATACAGGACAGTGAAAAAAATCTAAGGTAAAACAGAGGATCATGCCCACAGTGATTGGTTTAATGGCTTGATAAGAAGATTGCCAGTGAGATAACCAGCTGCCTTAGGATACTAGATAAAGAAAGATGGTTAGGAACAGATTTATTGCAATTTATATGCAAATACCTTCAATATATTAAATGTGGAATTACTGAACAAGTAAAGACTGAAAAGAATAGCCCTGATACATATAGAAGGCAGAAAAAAATTAAAATAATAATAAGTAAAAACTAGAAAGAAGACTACTGACCATATTAATACAATTTATTAGTCAGAATCTGTGGAGAGGAGGACCTAGTGAGAGTTTAATATAAGAATCATAGCTTAATGTATATTAATTCTTTTGAGTTTCAGGATATATTGGAGTTAAATATAAAAACAGTTTATAAGTCATTTGTCTTTATGGGCACAGTCACTCTTTTGCTGTTCATGTTTTTAGTATACGGCTTAAAAGCAAAACAAAACAAAAAGAATTTCCAATTAATTTTATACATCAAAACATAGAGATTTTGAGGCTTTTATTTCATAATTAAAGTCAGAATTTTGGTGCCAGTATAAAGTATATTCATGCAAATATCACACACTAAGGGAAAGTACCTTTGTTATACTAGGAAATACAGGAAATATAAGAGTAAACTCCCAATTATAAGAGAAGGCAAGGAAAATTTGCTTGAATAAATAAAGTAACATTTCAAAGAATAGATGATTTTATTCAGGTTGCTCTGTGAATGTTTGTTTTATTCCAACAGTATTCAGTATTTGCTCAGAAAAAAAAAAAAGAAATAAATGCTTCTAAAAGAAATAATGTTTCAAGTATGAAGTTGTCAATGAAATGCATTTCTACACCAAATAAAAAATGTATTTGTATTTTAGTTTTATATTCATAGAAATTCTCATTTCCAATGTACAGATAAGAAAATCTACACTTCATTCAATTTTCTGCATTTCCCACCTATTTCAATCAAAAGTAAGCTAAAGGGTTTTTATTGCTTCTTCAAAATTGTTCAGAGTTACCATAGCAAGTTTTTATAGTTATTTCAGTCCTATTTTAATAGATTATTGTATATTGATACTTCATTTAATATAGTTTCTCAGTTAAAAAAGAAAGAAAAAAAATCTTGGTTTTAATACTGTGAAGTCTCTTAAAATCTCATTTAAATGGCTTAAACATCACTCTGCAAAAAAAGCAAAAAGACATACATTTCTCCTTATGTAATTATTACCTAATTTTATTTAAGTTTATGTATTTATTTTGAGAGATAGAGAGAGTATGTGAGTGGAGAAGAGCAGAGAGAGAGAGAGAGAGGGAGAGAAAGAATCCCAAGCAGGCTCTGCACTGTCAGCTCAGAACCCAACACAGGGCTCAATCTCACAAATCGTGAGATCATGACCTGAATTGAAATCACAAGTCAGACGCTTACCCAATTGAGCCACCCAGGTGCCCTAGCTGTTGCCTAATTTAAAAAAAAATAAAAATAAAAATAAAGTACTTACACTGAACACACAGCATTCTTTTATAAACTTTTAAATGATTTATTAAGTTGTAACTAAATCACATAATTAATTAGTTAACATACAGAGATAATGATATTTAGGAGATATCATCTCTCAACACTGCATTAAAAATTTTTTTTAATGTTTATTTAGTTTTGAGAGAGAGAGAGAGAGAGAGAGAGAGACAGACAGACAGAGAATGAGTGGGGAGGGGCAGAAAAAGAGGGAGACACAGAATCTGAAGCAGGCTCCAGGCTCTGTGCTGTCAACAGAGCCCAACACATACTGTGAGTTCATTACCTGAGCCAAAGTCAGATGTTTAACCACCTGAGCCACCCAGGCACCCAAACACTGAATTTTTAAAATGCACCTGACAGGGGCGCCTGGGTGGCTCGGTAGGGTGAGCGTCCGACTTCAGCTCAGGTCATGATCTCGCAGTTTGTGAGTTCAAGCCCTGCGTCGGGCTCTGTGCTGACAGCTCAGAGCCTGGAGCCTGCTTCAGATTCTGTGTCTCCTTCCCTCTCTGCCTCTCTCCCTCTCTCTCTCTCTCTCTCTCTCTCTCTCTCTCTCCTTCAAAAATAAATAAACATTAAAAAAATTTTTTTAATAAAAAATAAAAATAAATAAATAAAATGCACCTGACAAACATTTATAAAAGTCGATACATGCCTAGCTATTCTATATTCCATGTATATGATAGAATAGATATAATCTGTCTTCTGAAATGGGGTGGGAAAGGAGGCAATGGTTTAAAAACCAAATAAATGACAAATGTACAAAAAACACCAAATGTAAAGTTCGGGTGGAAGAAAGTTACCAAAAGCTGTTACAGAGAATGGTGTGAGGGGGACTTCAAAGTTATCACAGAAGGCTTAAGTGAGATGATATTTAAGGTGAGCCATCCAGGATGATTTAGAGCCACAGCTCCATAAGAGCATAGCCTGTTCAATGGCCTTAATCCTGGAAAGGGTTTGGTATATTTGTCGAATGAGAAGCAGTCCTGGTTGACATTGGCTACTAGGGCACAGGTGGTGGAGCATCATGGGATTTGACTGGCATCATAGGCTGCCTCAGACTATTATGTGTCAGAGCAGGAACCATAGAGTTTACTCTGAATGGAAAACTCCCAGAACATAAAGCTAGTGGTTGGGGTAGGGTGGGGAAATGTGGGCTGAGGGCGCTATCGTATAATGTGATTTAGGTTGTGAAAAGAACACTGGGCTATTTATGAAGAATACATTGGAGTTTAGAATTCCACTAATGATTCCTTGTGCATTTTACCTATAAAAAGCAAATACTGAAACTTCTTTAAAAAATTAGGTGAGACTCTCCATATAAATATAATTACATATATTTCTTTACAGTGGTACCACTAGATTACTATTCAATTTTTCAAGTGTGTGATTTTCCTGACAAAAGCATACTAAATTACATATAAAAATTCTTTTAAAAACACTGCATTTGAATTTCCCCTACAACTATATTTTTGTATTTGGTATTCTATATATATACATATATATATATATATGTATTTTATATATTTTGTATATATGCCTCTGGTATCATACGGGTACTAAACATCACAATGTGCACATGGCAAACCCCGCAACAAACAATATCGTAGCCTTAAATACCAATAGTGTTGTATCTGAAAAAGCCAGGCTTACCAAGTCCCTGTGAGTAACATAAAATTACTAGGAACCAGAAACATTACAGAGAGCAAGATGGAGTCACTCATGTCAAGCAGGGACCTGTGTCAAGCAATGATGCAAGAATTACGGGCATTGCAACTACCAGATATCCCCAAGATCAACACCAGATGATGACACAGTCTGAACTGTTAACCAGCAGAAACACAGGAGGTCTGAAAAGGCCCAAGACTGATTAAATCCTTTAAAATTTTTTTTTCAACATTTATTTATTTTTGGGACAGAGAGAGACAGAGCATGAACGGGGGAGGGGCAGAGAGAGAGGGAGACACAGAATCGGAAACAGGCTCCAGGCTCTGAGCCATCAGCCCAGAGCCCGACGCGGGGCTCGAACTCACGGACCGCGAGATCGTGACCTGGCTGAAGTCGGACGCTTAACCGACTGCGCCACCCAGGCGCCCCTGATTAAATCCTTTAAAAGAGAGGATTTGTGCAGCAAACTGTCAGACTCCTCAGACACTTACCCTTCTAAGTCTGTCTACTTCAAAAAGTAGTCTCTGAAGACTCTGAAATCTCTGAAGACTCTGCCTCATCTCTGAAAAGAAAAGAGATCCTTCACTGCTTGAACATTGCAAGCAGTAAATGCCCAGAGAGATCACCCGGACCCCAGACCCAGGCCTTATTTCAACTGTGCACCCGCAGACTGACTTCTAGTTTAGCTCCTTAACTTCCTACCCGCCTCCCTTTCTATCTTATTTGTGTGACTTGTCTTGTGCCTCGCTTTGCGGGAGGTGGGAGAAACCAAATTAAACGTGTGGTGAAATATCGTTGATTTCGGGATCCTGAACCTGCATTGTTAACCTTGCTTTATGACTGAATAAACATGACATTATAGAAACACACAACACGTGTGTGAGCCTTCATAGCCTTCTTATAACAAGCATACAACTTTGTCCCGCGTCAATTTACCATTAAAACAAGATGCAATCACAAGGATAAAAGGAAACTGAAATTAACTTGGCAAAATGGTGGAAGGAGAGGTGCCCTGCTCTAGTCCCTCCCACAGAAACTCCCATTAAGCAACTCTCTATGGGGCTTTGGGAGACTTCTGGAACACAGGCGAAACGTTACAGTTCACCTGCCAAACAAGACAAACAAAAGACCCGAGAAACACTGCATTAAAAGGATAAGAAAAGCAGTGCCGCTTTTACCGCCACACCCCTCCCGGAAGTGTATTAGCACAGCGCTGAGAAAGTCCCCGCCCACATTTCCTCCTGTGAGGGAGAGACCTAGAGGGAGTCCAACTCCATGGACTTCTCCGACACTGACAGAGAAGCCCACTTCTGATTCAAGTGTGAACAACGTGGGGTCCGGCACGTTTAGACCATCTGCGGACAGTGAGGAATGAGGAAAATGGTCGGGGTTTTCTGTGACCAGTCCCTGGAATCTCAGTGATGCTGGCCCCTCGCCCTTCGAGCCAACCACAGAGCACAAGGGTTTGCTCTATCACACAGCTTTCCCAATGCCACACACAGATGAGGAGCCTGTCACCAAGCTTGCTCTGCCTCATCCTCAGGGCCTCCCTCAGCGGAACCCACACCTGGAGCCCTTCTCCACGGCAGACCCTGCCAGTGACCTGACAATCAGAACCCCACCTACCAGTCTGTGCGCGGCACCACTGGCAGTCTCATCCCCCTGAAGAGCCTCACCAACAGCTTTCGCCCAATGCTGGAGCTTGTCTGGAGTCCGCCTTCACCGCGAAGCCCTGCAAGTGGCTTCCTGAACCCTGAGCGCCACTCACGTCAACGTCGACGTAAAGCCCTGCTCCTGGCCACGCCCACCCAGAAAGCCCCGCGGAGAACCGTAGCTTTACAGAGCCCAGTTAGCGGTCTTGCCTGACAATTGAGCCCAGCCAGCCGCTTCAGGTGACCTCAGCGATTTACTGGCGGTGTCCTCACCAGAACTCAGAGCTGAGCAAAACAGCCCTGACGAACTGCAGGGCCGTGGCAGTGTATCCTGCCCAATTGTGGACCCTGAGACCCCAACCCTGATCCTTATCCAAATGCAGACCCTGGCAACAGGTCACCCACCGGGCAAAGACGGGTCAGCTGGCCCTGCTGAAACTCTGAACCCACCAGGCAGCCCCAGCCCCCTCCAGAATGGATTCCAAGAGAGGGAACTGGCTCACTATGGACACCACCAACTGATGTGCCCAGAATTGTTGGCTGGCTGATGTTGGCTTGCACCCTCAGGAGTTTCCAGGTGAAATCTGAAATTGGCCCCATACATGGAGGACAAGAAGAGACTGAAGAAAGAGGCAGACCACTCCAGATTGGTAGGTGGCAATTCTAATAAGCAAGGAAACTTCCTTGGGAGGCTTGTTAGGCATTTGCAAGATAAGTAGATCTCTACCCCAGCCTACCAGAATTTTAAGTTTATATAGAGGCCTTCACTGGGTTCAATCAGGTATACAGTGTAGATGCTCTCAACAACACATTACTATCTTAACGATATTTCTTTGAAACAGCATCTAGTATGGATAAAGCAAGTGGAATGCATGTTCCAAGGACAAGGGAAGGGGTGTAGAACTTCCAATTTCCTGGGTCCAGCCTGTGGGTCAAATGTTGGTCATGTCCTCTTGATAATGTCCTCCAACAATCCACCCTCTTGAGGAGCTCTTATAATCTTACACACACCTCATTCCCCTTCCACTCTGTGCCCTGAGAGGTCAGCAAGGGCTTTCACTGGCATAGAAGTTGCTTGTTTGGCAGCTTTCTGGCTGTATTGGAAGCAGATGCTACACCGACAGTACAGGCATATGCAAGAGAAAACACAGGTTAAAATAATGATGCCCAAAATAAATAACATTTTTTTCCCCAGGAGCTCCAAGATCTAAACCACTAATTTATTAAGTCCCCTAGGCTGAGAGTTGGATCATTCAGGGCATTCAATTATTGACTAATGTGATTTAATAAAGATAATACATTAGCTGACTCATGGGTGTGAACACACAACATTCTCTTTGAATGACAACACAGTTGCTTCCTTGCAAGGTAGTGATAATGTCCAAGGCCCCCCTATTTTGGAGGACAGCTTGTCTCCTTAGACACATTTCCAGTGTTCAGGAGAGACTGGCTTTATCAGCTGTCATTCAAGCCTTGCTTGGCGAATGTAGTAAGGGCTTCTATGTACGCTATAACATCCTCCATGCCAATGGAGGGGATAAAGGTGGTGTCCTGGATGACTGTACCAGTGGAAACAGGATGTGCTCATCTGCCATTGAGGAGAGGGAGGTTGGCAATGGTTACCATGAGGCAGATTCCCCTTTGTGCCCAAGGTAAACCCAGAGTGCAATGGTTCAACCACCCAAGTGGAAGCTAAGCCCAGTGCAGAGCCCAATGCAGGGCTTGAACTGCCAACCCTGAGATCAAGACCTGAGCTGAGATTAAGAATTGGACACTTAACTGACTGAGACACCCAAGCACCTCCAGCCAAACTTTTCTTAGTTCAGGTCACTAGCTTCTGTGGTTCATAATTGTTTCCATTCAGATGGTGTCAGTGTTGAGGTGAATAGTGACTACAGTCCTTGTGGGCAGATTGTCCTGACCAGATTCATCTGTATTCCAGGCATCAATGGGAATTTCCCCCAGTCCCTCTCTGCAGGACACAATGGCCACCACAGAATAGGGGTGGGGGCATTTGGAGTATCTACCCACTCTGCAGGGCCTAGTAGCATCTACATTTCTAGAGCCAGTGGTTTGGAAAACAGGATACTCCTCTGTTGCAAATAGGCATGCCACTTAGTCAAAGTGAGAGTGAGTCATGGCTCACTTTGTCTCTGCCACTGTGTCCAGCACCATTACTTCCAGAGTCACAGACACATCTAACTGAAATGGTAGCCCTGCTTTGGAGACGGCCAGAGCTTTAATCTACTTCACCAGTATTTTTGACTGCTCAAAGGTGACTTGCTGCTCTGATCCCCAGCCCCACACTTGCCCTTTATTTATTCAGCAATATAAGTGATAAAGGCACAATGCTAGGTAGGCAATAAAAGTCCTCTAAAACCCCCAAACCCAACAAATACTTGCACCTCTTTCATACTCTTAGGCTTGCGCCTAATCAATTATAGTTTCTGGGTAGGCTTACACCTAATCAATTATGGCGTCTGGAACAACACATTTCTTACCTGACCAAACAACTCCCAAAAACTTTATGGCGGTACCTAAACCTTGAATTTTCTGGGGGTTCACTGCCTGTCATCTCCCTTGCAGATGTCCCAGCAAAGGCTGTAGAGTGTCCTGCAGCAGAAGCAAGTCTTCACATGTTATCATTATATCATCAATGTAATGAGCCCATTTTACTGATGTGTGGAAGGAGAACATGGGTTACTATCCCATTACATACTGTGGGTTTATGCAGGTAACCCAGAGGAAGCACTTGAAAGATCCATGATGCTCCTCCCACATCAAGTTAAATTGATCTTGTGACTTAGCAGCCAGGGATATATTTAAAAAAAAGTATTGACTAAATCTAGCAGAGTATGGTACATTTCTAGGACTGTGGTCAAGGTATCTAAGATGGTGGCAATGTCAGGCACAGCTTCATAGAACTTCATATCAGTTCTTGATAGATATCATCTATCATGAGCCATGTGACTTTTTTACCAGCCAAACTGGGCTGTTGGAAACAATATGGGCAGAGTGTACGATACCCAGCTGGTGCAGCTCTTGGATATTTCTCCTATTTCATTGTGCCCCTGGGCAATTTATATTGTGTGACAGTTACCACTCTTCCTTGGGGGGGGGCAGGTTTGGCAGCTTCTCGTTAGTGTTTCCCCCAGCACTTGTGGAATTTACCAATCAAAGTTTGTAGAGCATGACTTTATAGGATATCAGCGTTAAGTATGTTTCTTGGTATTGGAGAGATAAAAATCTCATATTCTCATGGAAAAGAATGCCCAGTTAGCAATGTCAAAAAGACCTTCTTGACCATAACTATTTGTCCTGTATAACCATTGGTGGCACTGAGGAGGCCAGAAAACTTTTGAGGGCTAGTATCATCTAGAGTCATCATCTTTTGTTTATTTCTGGGGAACCAGTGAATATTGAACTCAACCTGATGTCTGGTCACCTCCAGTGGCCCTCTCCTGCAGGCAGTCTTGGCTTAAATTATATAGTCAGGGCATGGGAGGCACCTACCCTGAGTAGGACTGTATTCCTGAGGTCTTTACTGAAACAGGAGGGGCATCAGAGAGGGTAGGGGCAGGTGAGAAAGGTCTTAACTGTTGTTAAGGTTTTAAGGCTTTACACAGGCCACCCAGCATAGTGTTGCGATACTGGTCTATCTTTGTAGGTGAGGTCATGGCAACAGTGAGGTCAAGCCACATATGCTTCTACGTGACTTTTATTGGACCCTTTACACACAATTGGAATAGCCTTTTCGATTTTCAAGTTCCCTCTCTGTGTTGGATCTTTCCAATAGCCTGTACCCATTCCTAGGATTTGTGAAATTACCCCAGATGAATCATGGATTTCCCAACATTATGTATGCTTGCCCATGACTGGCTCAGGACATCTATTCCATACTATGTGATGGGTGTGGACTGTAGTGTCTCACTTTCATTTCTACAGTGAATGTGACCTAATCAGGGCCTTGAAACATCAGGGCATAGATGGTCTGTCTCATTCCCAACTCCCTAAGAATTTTTGTACATTCTCTATAGATTTCCAGGGTCCTACATGCCCAGGGAGAACCCCTTCATTGGACTCAACCTCCCTGAAGGCTAGAATAATGCAAACTATAAGGGAATGAGTATCTTGAACCCCCCAAATGCAGTGTGGGTGCTGCCAGAGGACAGAGAGTGTGGTGATGTTCCTGCCTGGTCAAAGAAGTACCATTGCTCTTCCACATCCCATAGCTGCACTAACCCTCTAACCATGTCTGGATACTTTCCCTGGCCTTTTACTGGAATTTGGCATCTATTATCAGTAAGCTCAGCAGGAGTAAGCTCATCATGAACATTTCCTGATTTAGGGCCTACCCCACTGGGTGGCATTGTTGTTGTTGTGGTTTTGCTTTCCTTTTTTTTTTTTTTTTTTTTTTAAAGTTTATTATTGAGACAGAGATAGAGCATAAGTAGGGGAGGGGCAGAGAGAGAGAGAGAGAGAGAGAGAGAGGGAGACACAGAGTCCCAAGCAGGCTCCAGGCTCTGAGCTGTCAGCACAGAGCCTGGCGCAGGGCTCGAATCCACGAACTGTGAGATCATGACCTGAACTGAAGTTGGACCTCCAACCAAGCCACCCAGGCGCCCCTACTTTCCTTTGTATTAGGAGTTGGATGGCATGGTCCCATGAAATTTCATCTATTTCACTGTCAATTATCACAACATCCTTCTCTTTGCTCTCCTAAATCCCCCAGGGATTCCACCTCTTAGGGTTCTAATTGGGCTTTGTCAAAGCGCTTGGAACTTAATCCAAGGCAACTTGCACCCTCCTACCTTTGCAAAACAGCATGCTAAGGTCTCCAATTTATATTATAATTCTATTCTCCCATCTTATCTATTAGACCCAAAGCTAGCAGAGTAGTGGAAAGCCACATGTTCTACTCTAACTCAGCTCTTCTTTCAAATTTCTAATTTGAACTTCAGCCTCTAATTGGACATCAGTGGCCAAACTGACCACAGCAGGGGCCAGAACACTGTGTCAGCTATTTGTTCCCCTCTTTGCTTCAGTCCAATATGCATCAAACCAGCCACTGACTTGGGAGCATCCCCATACTAACATGATACACAAGTATCTAACATATGGATCACCCCTCCACACATAAAGGTCAATGGCCAACTCAGGATTTCCCCCATAAATGTTTGTTTTGTTTTGTTTTTCCTAAGACCTATTTATCTGGTCTTCTACTAGCTAGCCAAGTGTTAGTGAGCTCCCTCAGCAGCTTCCCAGGTGAAATCTGAGGCTGACCTTGCACATGAAGACTAGAGAGAATGAGGAAAGAGGCAGGCCATTCCAGATTGATAGGTGGCAATTTTAATAAGCAAGGGAAATTACTTATGAGGTGTGTCTTGGGCAGTCACAAGATGAGTAGATCTCCACTGCTCTTCAACAGAATCTTAAAAGTTTATATAAAGGCCTTCAGTGGGATCTGTCACATATACCATCCAGATGGTCACAACAGCACATTGTCATCTCAAGGCTGTGTCATTATGGGAAGGCAAGGGGAATGCACATTCCAAGGATGGGGAAGGGGCGAGGAGCCTCTGATTGCTGGGGTCTAGGTCATAGGTCAATGGGTACTTATGTCCTCTCAGTAACCTCATCCAACATCTGACTGGTGAAATCTTTCCTTTGCCAAAGCCAGCCTGTCAGACTGGAAGAGATCTTCAAATGTGCAGAAATAAGGCAAGAATGCAAGGATTAGGAAGAAATAGGAAAACATGACACCTCCAAAGGAAGCTAATAAATCTCTAGCCACTGATCTTAAAGAGATGGGGATCTATGAAGGCCCAAAGAAGAATTCAAAACAATTCTCTTAAAGAGGCTCAGTGAACTACACATAATGGAATGAAACAAGATATAAATAATTGTGAGGAAGACAGGTATTCACAAACACATTAAAATTAAACAACATATTTTTAACTACTTTTTGGTTCAAGAAAAAATCAAGGAAGAAATTAGAAAGTAACTTGAGAGGGGCACCAGGGTGGCTCAGTCAGTTAAGTGTCTGACTTCGGCTCAGGGCATAATCTCTCAGTTCGTGGATTCAAGCCCCACGTTGGACTCTGTGCTGACATCTCAGTCAGGAGAGTCAAGGAGCCTGCTTGGATTCTGTGACTCCCCCTCTCTCTCCCCCTCCCCTGCTCATGCTCTGTCTCTCTATGTCTCTCAAAAATAAATAAATGTTAAAAAATATTAAAAATAAAAGGAAGTACCTTGAGAAAAATTAAAACAAAAACACAGCATACCAAAACGTATAGGATGCAGCAAAAGTAGTAAGGGGGAAGTTTATAGCAATAGATAATGACCTCACAAAAGAGAGAAAGCTCTCAAATCAACAACCTCAACAAACAGGAAAAAAAAATGAAGCTCAAAGTTAGCAGAAGAAATGAAATTTTAAGATTTAGAGCAGAAATAAATTAAAAATAAAAATAGAAAAGCAAAATTGATGTGATTTTTTAAAGATGAAATTTTTAAAAAATACTTAAACTTACTAAAAAAAAAAGAGTGAAGTCTCAAATAAATAAAGCCAGAAATGAAAAGGGAGACATTACAACTCATGCCACAGAAATTTTGAAAACATCATAAAGGGTTATTATATATCAACAAATTGGACAACCTATATGAATTGGATAAGTTCCTAGAAACACAATTCACCAAGACTGAACCAAGAAGAAAGCTTGAACATTGCAGTTATAATCAAGGAGATAGAATCATTAATGGAAAACCTCCCAACAAATAAAAATCAAGGTGAATTCTATAAAACATTTAAAAATAATAACAATTCTTTTTTTAAAAGCTTCCAAAAATATACAGAGGGAGCACTTCCAAACTTATTTTTGAGGCAGCATCACTTCAGACAAAGAATTGAAACCATAGAACTAAAAGAAAACATACTAGAAAAATAATTCTTGATATTGGCCTTGCCAGTGAATTCTTGAATGTGACACCAAAAGCACAAGTAAGAAAAACACAGACAGACAAATGAGACTAGATCAAGCTGAAAGGCTGCTGCACAGCAAAGGAAAAAATCAACAAATGTAAGGCAAACTATGGAATGAGAAAACTATTTGCAAATCATATATCTGATATGGGGTTAATATCCAAAATATATAGGGAACTTTTATAATTCACTATCAGAAAAACCCAAAAACTCAAATTAAAAATGAGTAAAGGACTTTTATAGACATTTCTCCAAAGAAGACATACAAAATTCCAACAAGTATATAGAAAGGTGCTCCACATCACTAACGATGAGGGAAATGTAAGTCAAAACCATTGGAAGATATCACCTCACACCTGTTAATATGGCTATTATTAAGAAGATGAGTCATATATAATAAGCTTTGAGGAGAATGTGGAGAAAAGGGAACCTTCATACACTGTTGATATGACTGCAAAATGGTGTAGTCATTATGAAAGATAATATGGATGTTCCTCAAAGTTAAAAATAGAACTACCATGTGATCCAGAAGTCCCAGTTCTGAATACTTATACAAAAGAATTGAAATTGGGATCTGATAGAGATATTTGTACTTTGATGTTCATTGAAGAATTATTCACAGTAGTCAAGATGTGGAAACAACCGAAATGTTAATTGATGGATGAATGGGTAACGAAAACATGTAGATAATGTGTGTAGACATATGCTAGAATATTAGTCATCCTTGCAAAAGAAGGAAATCCTGTCATTTGCTACATTGTAGATGGACTTGGAAGGCATTATGCTAAGTGTAATACACCAAACATAGACAGATACTACATGATCCCACTTCTCTCAGGAATCTAAAATAGTCAAACTCATTGAAGCAAAGAGGAGAGTAGAGATGACCAAGGTTTGGGGAAGGGGAATCAGAGACATTGATCAAAGGGTATGTAGTTTTATTTATGAAAGATAAATAAGTCCAAGAGATCTACTGTACAGCATAGTGCATATAATTAACAATACTATACTGTATCCTTAAAAATTTAAGATGATCATATATTAAATGTTCTTAAAGAGGAGGGAAGGAAACTTCTAGAGGTTATGGTTAAGTTTAAGGCATTGTATATGGTGACAGTTTCATAGGTGTATTCATATCTTTAAATTAAATATGTAAAGCTTTTTTTGTATGTCAGTACTTCCTAAATGTTTTTAAATAAATAAAGGGGGCTCCATGGTGGCTCAAGTGGTTAAACATCTCATTATTGATTTTGGCTTAGGTCATGATCTCACATTTCCTGAAATCGAGCCCCGTATTGGGTTCTGTGCTGCCAGCATGGAGCCTGCTTGGGATTCTCTCTCTCCTGATGTCTCTACCCCTCCCTTGCTTGCACTCTTCCTTCTCTCTTTCAAGATAAATAAGTAAAATATCAATCAATCAATCAATCAATCAATCAGGAAAAGAGCACACTGAAATAGAGAAACTATGAGATGATAAATGTAGTTATTTTTATGCCCCCTACCCCCTCCAAAAAATAATAAAAGAAATAGAAATAGCAAAGGACAATATTTATGGTCTCAGGGAGTCAAAGGACTGAAGTGAGCTAGAATGTCCTTTGTTCAGGTTACAGGGGCTTTTCACTTCTAGGACACTGTTTCTAGGCATACCCTGACATTGACATATCTTCTAGAGATAATAATTGTGATGTCTTAATCTTTAATTTTTTTTAATATTTATTTATTCTTGAGACAGAGACAGAGCATGAACAGGGAAGGGGCAGAGAGAGAGGGAGACATAGAATCCGAAGCAGGCTCCAGGCTCTGAGCTGTCAGCAGAGAGCCCGACGCGGGGCTCGAACCCACGAGCTGTGAGATCATGACCTGAGTCCAAGTCGGACGCTTAACCAACTGAGCCACCCAGGCACCCTGTGATGTCTTAATCTTTAAATGTTGCCAATAAAACTTCACTTTTTAAAAACGTGGTATGAGCTAGCAAAGTATGATACAAATTATGTGTAGGCCTACTTTGGCAGAACTGTAATATGGAAGTCTTTGGTGATGATCAAGAACGGTTTCAGTGTTGTATTGGGACTGAAGGTACTGGAAGTTATTTAGGGAGGTAGTGATGTGAGGATGCAGAGTGACTTACTATAAGATATGCTTTTTAAAAAAAATTTTCTGTGAGTTTATAGCTGAAAAGAGGTATGGATTGAAGTTTGGAATGTATGTATAAAGAGATACATAGTTGGATAGATGAAGATATATTTTGAGATTGAATTTTAGATCTCATTAGTATGCTATAGGAATGATTTAATAGAGAGAAATAGAAATTGATCACATATGAGAGAAAAGCAATAATTGCAATAATGAGATCTTGAAAGAAATGTAGACTCCAGAGTGAAAATTGAAGCCTTGATTTTATAAAAAGAAACTAAAAATAAAAAATAGAGAATACTGTACAGCAGGTATAAGAAGGATGATATGTTTGGAGATGGGATGAAAAAGTGCTTGTTTCTTTTTAGGTCAAAGCAGCAGGGATTGGCTAAATAAATATTACTTAAATATATACACATCATATTCCATTTGCCCTGGTAGTCTGAGAATCACACTATATGCCTAAAGAAGTAAACATTCTATGTGCTTTGAATTATTCTGTAGTATATGGACGTTACTAACACTATCAATGTGATGTCTATAACTTATTTCCTTAATCTTTTAAAAAAATATGTAGTAGTACCTGGACGAGTTTATTAGTATTTATCGTATGCAATATCATACATGTCAAATCTAATTATCATTAATTTTACATGTGTGGGTATGCTTTGTTATGAAAGACCTGAAAATTTTTTGTTCATATATAGAAAAATCTCCCTATGGGTAAAAGTACATCTTATATATAAATGGTATATTTATATTATACATTTCTATATGATATAAAATATATATTTACATATTCATATATTTATATATGAATGTACTGTTATCAGTCATTTAAAAAAAGCAACTTGAGGAGAAAAAGTAAAACTGAAGGAATATTGAAAGGCATGATAAGTAATATCTGTTTATACATATAGAATTAATTGGTTAGTTAATATTATTATAGACAACAGCATACAATTTCATTTTGAATCATGTTTAACAACAACAAAAAAAACATTTGAGTTTTTTGCTATTTTCTTTAGCAGTTGATTTCACACACCTACATGCCATTAGTGCTTTAATCTTCTAATCAAAATAACTTGACCCAGAAAAAACTTGCTTCCAATTATCAGCAATATAAGAAATATTATTGATTAAAATTATGTGACAATGTCAGAGCCACAACTATTTGTAAGGTCTGTAAAGCTGTTTAGCCTCCAACAAAAGGATTTTCAAACTGTGTTCAGCATCATACTGTGTCTATCATAATGTTAATAGTTCTCTTTCAAAATGCTTCCATTGCCCATAAAATTGACAAGTTATTATTTTTACCTTTCTAGATATTGTCAGTTCAAATTAGTATATTAAAAATATGACAAATCCTACAGTAAATAAATAACTTTTTATTGTATGTATTATTTTAAAGTTTATGTATTTGGGGCACCTGGGTGGCTCAGTCAGTTGAGCGTCCAGCTTTGGCTTAGGTCGTGATCTCACAGCTCATGAGTTCGAGCCCCGCGTCGGGCTCTGTGCTGACAGCTCAGAGCCTGGAGCCTACTTCAGATTCTGTGTTTCCCTCTCTGTCTGTCCCTCCCCCACCCATGCTCTGTCTCTCTCTGTCTCCCAAAATAAGTAATAAAAAAAAAATTAAAAAAGATAAAAAATATGGTAACAATGGCCTTATTTATGCTCAAAGGTAACCTGCCAACATACCCTGAGAAATGAGACACTACTGTTCTAGGAATCAGATAGAAAAATGTTATTTTAGGATATTCACCATACCTCATGTTTAAGGGAAGGGAAAAGATTTTGTAATTATGCCTGTTAATGGCAAGGCGTGTGTGTGTGTGTGTGTGTGTGTGTGTGTGTGTGTGTGTGTGTGCGCTTTTACTTATGTCTTCGCTTCTCTGGTGAGCCAACATCATAATGAAGGATAAAATAAAAGCCATCTGACTTAACCATTCTTGTGAGATGTCTTTTATTGTTGTTAAACAATTCCACCATTCCAGCATAAATCCCTCTCTCTCTGTTCTCCCAGGATCACCTCATACCTGACTATTTTCAAAAAGAATGGCAGGGGCACCTGGGTGGCTTAGTCAGTTAAGTGTCCGACTTCGGCTCAGGTCATGATCTCACAGCTTGTGGGTTCGAGCCCCATGTCGGGCTCTGTGTTG
The DNA here is from genome assembly GCF_014898765.1 of Herpailurus yagouaroundi. NCBI lineage: Eukaryota > Metazoa > Chordata > Mammalia > Carnivora > Felidae > Herpailurus > Herpailurus yagouaroundi. The sequence continues at coordinate 116,257,025 of NW_024412376.1, read as the reverse complement.
ATAGCTCAGAGCCTGGAGGCTACTTCGGATTCTCTGTCTCCCTCTCATTCTCTGTCCCTCCCCCAGTCACACTCTGTCTCTCTCTCAAAAAAAATAAACATTTAAAAAAATTTTAAAAAAAGAATGGCTATTATCATTCCATTAGAATGACTATTATCAAAAACACAAGAAATAAGTTTGGCTAGGATGTGGAGAAAAGGGAAAATTTGTGCACTGTTGGTAGGAATGCCACTATGGAAAATAGTAAAGAGGTTCCTCAAAAATTTTAAAAATAAAAAGACTGTATGATGCAGCAATTCTACCTTTAGGTATTTATCCAGAGAATATAAAAATACTCAAAACAATGTTTGCACTCCCATGATTGTTGCAGCATTAGCCAATAGCCAAGGCAAGATATGGAAACAACTTAAGTGTCCATCAACAGATAAGAAAGAAATGAGATATAATTGAATATTATTAAGTCATATTAAAGAAGGAAATCTTGCCATTTGTGACTTGAGTGGAACTTGAGCACATTATGCTAAGTGAAATAAGTGAGACAGAGGAAAACAAATACCATAATACAGAGAACTCATAAATACAGAGAACTTATTGGCAGTTGCCAGAGATATGGGTTGGGAGGTGGGTGAAATGAGTGAAGGAAGTCAAAAGGTATAAACTTCCAGCTATATAATAAATGTCTGGAATCCAATATACAACATGGTGACTATGGTTAATAATAGTATTTCATACTTTAAAGCTGCTAAGAGTTTGGGTCTTAAAAGTTCTTATTAAAAGAGAAAACATTTGTGTAACTATGTATGAAGACAGATATTAATTAGGCTTCTTGTGGTGATCATTTCACAGCATATGCAAATACCAAATAATTATGTTGTACACTTGAAACTAATATAATAGTACATGTTAATTGTATCTTAATAAAAATCGTGTGTAAATGTAAAGGGCTTAAGTAGCCAAAACAAATTTGAAAAAGATAAATAATATTGGAGCACAACCATACAAGATTTTATGATTTATTATAAAGTTCCAGTATTAAAAAGAGTGTGATATTGACATAAATAAAGAAATGGAACATGAATCTAGAAATAGACCTACACATGTAGGGACAACTGATATTTCATAAAGATACAAATACAATTATTGGAGGAAAAAAGTATCCTTTTCAAAAAATGATGTTGGAACAATTGGATATCTATATTCAAATAATAGACTTCAATGGATACCTTACAATATATGAAAAAGTTCAAAATAGATCAAAGATAAAATTATAAAATCTAAAACTATTACGTTTCTAGAATAAAATATGTAAGAAAAATTCTATAACTATGGGTTAAGCAAAGATTACTTTCTTTTGATAGCAATGAACGTGATCCAAAAAGAATATGTTGATAAGTTGCACTTCATCAAAATTAAACCTTCAGGTCTTCAAAAGACATTGTTAAAGATTAAAAGTCAAGTCATAAACTGGAAGAAAATATTTGTAAAACATATATCAGATAAAGGACTCATATATAAAGAACTTTCAAAACTCAATTATAAGAAAACAAATATCCAAATTAAAAATTGACAAAAGATTTGAGCAGACACTTAACCTGAGAAGATACAGAAATACTGGAGATAGAGATTTTAATCATTGTTCCTTTGCGTGGAACACAATGCTAAGATTTGTCAGTGGAGAAATATTCTAAGAAGAAGGGTTTTCATCATTTACTTCTTGCTTGTTTTGAACAGCTGTCAGGGTAAGAGTTATGGGGACATTCAGCGATACTCTATTGAAGCTGCTCACTCAGAGCGTTCAATCCCCTTGACTTCACAATTCCAGCTCCAGTAGAGTGAACATCTCTCTTCAGTTCTCCCACTTCAGAGACCACAGAGCCCAGGTCTCATTCTGCATTGCAGATGAGAACTCTCCCTGTATACAAAGCATTCTTTCTGGGAGTGTAGACTGGTAAATGTCCACATATGAATCGCTTTTCAGTAACCAGCTTCATCCAAAGGAAAGAATGTGATCCAAAAAGAATATGTTGGTAAGTTGAATTTCATCAAAATTAAAAGCTTCAGGTCTTAAACATCACCCTCCCCAGGATCATATCAAATCTAATGACTGGTGGATGTGTAGGTATGAAGTCCCAGTCTCCTTATCTTAATTTAGGCAACTTTGAAAGACCTCCCAGCTCCAGAACTTTCCATGGTATTAGCTGAGGCCTTTCTTGCGAATTGTATCACAGTTCAATTTCTCTCTCTCTGATTTGCTTTCTTACTTTCTCATCAGTGTAGTTTTCAAGAGCAATTCCCAACAAACTTTTGGCATGAAAAACTCCATCTCAAAGTCTGGTTCTACCTTGAAATTACGGCTCTCAGTAATTACCTTAAAATAATAGATAGACTCAAATTTTATTATACTTACTTTTCTAGAATATTTGATAGCAGTATATTTTGTAACATGAAAATATTTGTTCCTTTTATCTTCTTGTGTATCAAATTACCAAAAACTTACTGGTTTCAAACAACATATATTTATTGTCTCACAGGTTCCATAGGTCAGAGTTATAGATGGAGATCACTAGGTCCACTGCTCAGGGTCTCACCCAACTTTAGCTAGGTTCTTGGCCAGATCTGCAGACTGATCTGAGGCTGAAGATCACCTTTCAAGCTCACTTGTTGGCAGAGTTCAGTTCTTTGTGGTTGTGATAGGAAGTCTCTCTCTCTCTGTTTTCTTTCTTTTCTTTCTTCCTTTTTTCTTTCCTCCATTCCCTCTTTCTTGCTTTCTTGCTTTCTTTCTTTCTTTCTTTCTTTCTTTCTTTCTTTCTTTCTTTCTTTC
>NW_024412376.1:116228857-116254194 GCF_014898765.1 Herpailurus yagouaroundi | reverse complement strand
TTCTTTCTTTCTTTCTTTCTTTCTTTCTTTCTTTCTTTCTTTCTTTCATTTTCCTAGTTATTGGCCAGAGATACTCTTGGCTCGGAGGTTGGCAACCGATCATTGCCACATGATCCTCTCCATAAGATCTCTTACAATGTGGTAGGTCGTTTCCTCAAGACCAGGTCAGGTGAAATCATCTGATACTTTACTTTCTTTAAGGGCTCATCTGATAATCTTTCTCACCCAGGATAATATCACTTTCGATTTACTCAAAGCAACTATTGGTAACTGCTCATGGGAGTAATAGCTCATCATATTCAAAGGTCTTGCCCACCTCCATAAGGGAGTGATTTGTAAAATATGGCAATAAAGGTTTGGGCCACTGGGTATCAGTTTAACATTCTGCCTACCGTGATATTCATATAGCATCTTCCTTCATGTGATTATGTAACTTTTAAAAAGTGTCCATAATACTTTAGTTAAAACGTGAACTACAGATTGCAGTTTCATAGGCATAATTGAACTGTGCTGGTGAATTTCACTGAGAAAGAAGTAATGGAAGAGGAGTTAAGGAAAGGAAAGAGGGAGGAGAGAAAGAAGAATCATTGGACTGATTTATCTTTTGTAATGCAATCCAAAGTCTATTATGAATAAGAAATTGCTTAAAGTAGGGACACTTGGGTGGCTCAGTCAGTTAAGTGTTCAGCTCTGGGTTTCAGGTCAGGTCATGATCTTGCAGTGAGTTTGACTACCATGTAGGGCTCTGCTCTGACAGCACAGAGCGTTTGGGATTCTCTCTCTCTCTCTCTCTCTCAATCTCTCAATCTCTCTCTGCCCTTCCCTGCTCTCTCTCAAAAAAAAAAAATTTAAAAAAAATTAAAAAAAAAAGAGAAATTGCTTAAAGTAGAAATACAAAAACTAGAAGTGACAACATTTAAGTTTTAAGATGTAATTTGTAATGTAGTATAACTTCTTATCCTTTCCTTTTTAAAGATTATTCTTGCCGAGTGGGAACCAGATGAAGTAAACTTGGAAAATTCCACTTTTATCTGTGCCCCTGTTATTCATTCCTTACCTTAGGAGAAGAAGCAATTTCCCAAGTGAATGAGTTTTGCATTAAGCAATTGTACATGCTCCACCCATCTCTTTTGAGCACATCTTTCCAGATTTACCAGTAGAAAGGACATCACCCTGCTCTGGTTTCCAGCCCACAGAGTTCCCTGTATCAGAGGTTTGTGGTTGTCTGTTTCTCTCTGATTCTGAATTTGGGCAGGGGAGGAAGAAACACTAATCACTGGCTCTCTAAAATATCAGAAACCATTAAATGTATTTAATGCATGTGCATTTAGAATGATGAGGGGCAAGTGGAAAATCCCTAGAAGATCAAGTTCACATGCTTTACAATTTTGAAAAAGGTTAATGGCTTTAATATGTGGTGCCCTTCTATATTTGAATTCTGTACTTTGGTTAAAGGTATGCATTTTAATCTTTTAATAGGTTTTTTTTTTCAACTTTGTTAGTTATGCATGCTTTGCACCTGCTTCCACAGCTGTTAACCACTATGTCCTCTAAATTACTTCTTGGATTTTTTTTAGAACTTTATTTTTCTATGCTTCCTATTAGTTCTCTAATTTGGTGTCATGGAGTGGATTTCCACTTCTGAATTGATGATATGATAATTTGTCTGGAAAATAATTTCTGAAACCCCGAGAATTTTTGTTCAGTTCCATATTTACTACAGAGCATCAGTTTAAACATCAGGCAATTGGTTATGTCTTGGTGTCAGATAAGGCTGATTGCCTTCAGAAAGCTTTTGGCATAGCTTCCACATCGACATCCTGATTGTATCACATTCATAGGGAGAAACACATTGCCATCCTACTGTGTTAACCAAGTTATTAATTATAGATTTCCACTATTTCCACATCAGGCACAAGAGTAAAGGTGACAAACCTGTAATTATGCCTATGGAGTGAATGTATTGCTATAACAAATTAATATTTATAAAGCTCTTTCATATTATTTTAGAATGCTTCCAAAATCTTATTTACTACATGGGTTTTAGCAACATTCTAAATCACACAATCACACTTCATTTTCAGAATTTTTTATTTCTAAATATAATCCTAATCCTTCTCTAGGCTTAGAAAATAAAATTAATGTGGTTATATATATTTCTATGTGTTCTCCCACCTGGTTAAACTGATACATTAATCAAAATACCTGATAGTCTTTGATGTCTTACAACCTCAATTTGTGCCATTGGGGGACATAGGCTTGCTATACTTGTAACATATAATTTCGAATGAAATATAATGTGATATTTATGAATAAGAAATTATTTTTTTAAAAAATTAACATGTTATGTGACGCGTGGATAGCTTATAGTTTTAAAATGTCCACTTATGTGTATTTAATATTTTTAATGAGGATTAGGGTTTTCCTATATTAATATGTCATTCATGCCATAAATACTTACTTTAGGCATATGTATGATGCTAAAACTGAGGGAAATCATAATATTCTATTTCAGATTTTTTTATATCAAGTAATAGGTTTATCATGCTTATTTTATAGAAGTGTTCTCATGTACTTCTATTGTTAATTCTAAGTGAAATATTCATAGAGACTTCACTGCACTTATAAAATTCAGCTTATATAACACTCACAATCCTAGAATCTATGGTGAATTGCTTTAGTTAACTCTCATCAGACCCTATTTATTCATTAATGCATGTATTCATTCAGCAAATATGGAGAGTCTCATTCTGTGCAAGGTATCCTGCTAGACCTAAAGATACAAGAGTAAACTGCAGAGCTGAGGTACCCAAGTCCATGGAGCTTCAAGTTGATACTTTAAAAACTATATTTTATAGTGGCACCTGGGTGGCTCAGTCAGTTAGGAGACTGACTCCTGATTTCAGCTCAGGTCATAATCTCCTGGGATCAAGCCCCACATTGGGCTCCACACTGTCAGTGAAGAGCCTGCTTGGGATTCTCTCCCTCTCTGTCTATCCACACTCACCTCTCAAAATAAATAAATAAACATAAAAAAATACATTTTATGGATATAGAAACTTTGGTCTATATATAACTCTCTGTTAGAGCCACTCTGCCAATCTCCAAACCTAAATCATCCCTACTTATAACTGTATTTTAATAGCACTCATACTGCTGTTGAGTCAACTGCACAAAGGAATATGCAATGTAATCAATACAACTGTATTTATTTTGTTCCTAAGTCCACTACCTTTTAAAAATCTTCAGAACATTTTCTCTCATGGAATATAGCAAATCTACACCCATAATATTTACTAACAGCTATTGCCTTGCTTATAAATTCCCCAGGAGTTTTACATAAATCTGTACCTAGGGAAACAACCTTTTGCATCTATACTCTGCCTAACTCTATCCTAGAAAACTCACTTCCCCACTCCCCTGTCATTGCATGAACAGACATTTATCTTTCCACATAAGTCCCATCTACTTACCCCTACACAGATCCTTAATTTTTGTGGAGTTTCTTCACATCTTAAATCTCTGCTTTCAAGAGATAGTCTATGGTATGTGTGTTAGTCGAGAAATCAGGGTTTCAGGATAAAAAACAATTCCAAGTGATCATGGACATATTCATATCCAAATGTAGTTTTTCATATATCTTTCTCATCCATGTGATGTATTGATAATCAATACATAAAATCTTAGTGTAGCTAAAACTACTTTAACATTCATCTATGCATATATCCCTTTCATTTTAGTATTGCATTCGAACAGTTACCCTCACATGTAAGTGTGGATTCATTCATTTAGCCTGAGAAATATTCCATAATTTATACTTCCAGCTCATATCCTCCAATTCAACCATTATATCTATACATAGCAATTAGCATAATTTTCAATAAATTCAACATAAAACTCACAATTATCTTTCTTGACTATCTTTTTACATCACAGTCATATTTGTCAATAACATTTACATGCTTTCTGTTTTGACTAATTTTCTTTTATGTCTGAATAATAGTTGGCACCAAAATTTGAAATTCCTTCCTTTTTTTTTTTCAACGTTTATTTATTTTTGGGACAGAGGGAGACAGAGCATGAACGGGGGAGGAGCAGAGAGAGAGGGAGACACAGAATCGGAAACAGGCTCCAGGCTCCGAGCCATCAGCCCAGAGCCTGATGCGGGGCTCGAACTCACGGACCGCGAGATCGTGACCTGGCTGAAGTCAGACGCTTAACCGACTGCGCCACCCAGGCGCCCCTGAAATTCCTTCCTTTATGTGTCACACCTAATTTATAGCCCTTGGGTTAGTATAGAATAAACAACTTATGTTCCACTTTACTAGATATACTTAATCTTAACAATACAATTACATTTCTCCTATCATAATTTGAATTGTTCTGTCATTTCCCCATTAAATTAGATTTTATGGTAATTATAAAGAGACATTTTACATATTGTGAGTTTGTTATAAAATGAGAGAGTAAATGGATTGAACACATATTTTGTATTTAAGGTATTTGATTTTCGAAAGAAGACATATAAAAACAAAAAGGAAAAAGAAATGATGAAAATTCATTTTCTTTTTTCTAAATAAACTATTATAAATATATTCCAATTATTTTTCAAATATAATACCTAATATATAAGACATACATAATATACATATTTTGTTTGTTTGTTGGTCACGTTAAGAAATGTTAATATAATAAGGAAAATGCCTTAACTCCTGGGATTTACTCAGTAAAAGGTTATAGATCTTCTGAGTTCCTGTTGTTCTAGGTTATTCTTTGGGGAAAAATATTTCAGGTACTGCTTAAGGAAGGGGGAAAATATCGGACTCTGAGCTTCATTCCTTTTAAGAATCTGGCTATATATATATATATGTATACATATATATATATATACATATATATATAGCGATAATCACTACATAGCTGTTATGTAGGCACATACATAATAGATTGCTATGAAGCCAAAGTGGGATGGAGCAAGGATAGAATGACTATTGCCTCCAAAAAAGTTATGTTACATTTAATGGAGTAGTTTTTCTCCCTGTGTAAGCATGTTTGCTTGTAGACCTCAAACTACAACTGGCTTAATGTTTACAGATTTTTAAAAATTTTTTTTAATGTTTATTTATTTTTGACAGAGAGAGAGACAGAGCATGAGCGGGGGAGGGGCAGGAGACAGGGAGACACAGAATCCGAAGCAGGCTCCAGGCTCTGAGCTGTCAGCACAGAGCCCGACGAGGGGCTCGAACTCTCAGACCGTGAGATCATGACCTGAGCGAAGTCGGACCCTCAACCAACTGAGCCACCCAGGCACCCGTATTGTTTACAGATTAATAACAGTATCTGTTATTTTTGTTGCATAAATTGTGTTAATATAGATTTAAAAAATCAAATAACTTCAGATAGAAACTTTTGAAAGAGTCTTAAAAAACAGCAGTTATAGACTGAATGTTTGTGTCTCCCCAAAATTTGTATGTTGAAGACCTAAACACCAAGGAAGGGTTATAAGGGGATGAAAGGAGAAGGCAACCCAAAGGGAGAGCCCTCACCAGATATAGACATTGCTGAGACATTAATCTTAGACATGCAAACTCTAGAATTGGGAGAAAATAAATTGCAATTGTTTTAGCCACCCAGTCTAGTATTGTGTTATGGTAGCCCAAGATGACTAAGACAAATATGCAAGTCAGTATCTATACATGTCTAAATGTTTGAATGCTCATGTGTTTATTTTACCATAAGTAGGAATATGAAAGAAAGTTTTAACATTATAAATAATACAAATGTATTCAAGTATTTTGTAAAAATATTTTTAAGTGAGAAACATTCAACAATGCATTAATACAACAATTTAAATCACTCTGTGGGATTTTCAACTATGAACAGATTTTCAACTTATAAAACAACAAAATTCAGAATAGTAGTATAAATGGAAGTTGTGAAAACATATGGTAATAAATACCAATAAGGATACTCTGAGAAGGGCACCGGGGTGGCTCAGTCAGGTGAGTGTCTGACTTCAGCTCAGGTAATGATTCATAGTTTGTGAGTTCAAGCCCCACATTGGCTCTCTGCTATCAGCACAGAGCCCACTTCAGATCCTCTGTCCCCCTCTCTCTTTGCCCCTCCCTGCTCATTCTCTCTCCCTGTCTCTTTCTCTCTCCCCCCCTCAAAAATAAATAAAACATTTAAAAAAAGATACTCTGAGAAAACAGGCATTAACATTTGATCTTATTATTTCATACTTCATTATTATCCTAAACAATACAATAAGTACATATTTATGTTTTATAAAATAACTTGACCATGTGGTGGAGGTGAATTTATAATAGTAAAATAATTTATTATTAAAATATAAACCTATGTTTAAAAAATGAATGTTACATTTATAAGTATGTATAAGTATACATTTATAAGTATATATATTTGTATACATTTATAAGTATATGTTTATACATTTATAAGTAAATATTTATACTTCTATTTATAAGTATATATACTTGCATTTATAAGTATATATATTTATAAGTATATATATTTATATACTTTTATAAGTATATTTGAAAGTATACATTTATAAGTATATATATTTATAAGTATATACATTTATAAGTATATATATTTGCATGTACTTAATAGTTAAAAGGTTGTTTAGACATATTATTATGTACATGATACATTTTATGTATGTATGTACAAAATAAAAAAGTAACTGGTAATATTCCATTATCCCATATTAATGTCATAATTTAATACTCAAATGAAAATCTTGTAATATAAATTCTAAACTACACCAAGTCTTCTAGCAACCTTAATGCAAAATAAAATCTTATTATTACCTAATGAATTCATAATTTACATTAAAATATCAAAATGTATTTAAGACTCATGGTTTAAAAGTTTGCAGCTATAAAACTTATTATATTGTCAGGTTTTAAATGTGAATTGACCTACAAAGTCAAATGAAAATACTTGAACACTCAATTAAAATGCTTAGTTAATGTCACTTGAAGAAGCTAGAGAATTAGTTAATATGATTAGAAATATTTTTTTAAAAGCACATTTAGTAATATATTATTGTGATGGACATAGATAATGTTCTTTTTTTGAGAAGTAGCATAAGCAGTTTTTTACTCCCTTTTAAAACTGTTTCTATGGGGCACCTTGGTGGCTCAGTTGGTTAAGCGTCCACCTTCAGCTCAGGTCATGATCTCACGGGTCGTGGGTTCTAGCCCCGTGTTGCTGACAGCTCAGAGCCTGGAGCCTGTTTCAGATTCTGTGTCTCCCTCTCTCTCTGCCCCTCCCCTGTTCGCGCTCTGTTTCTGTCTCAAAAATAAATTAAAAAAAAAAAATTAAATTAATAAAAAAAAAAACTGTGTCTAAACACTTTACTCCTACCTACAATTCTGAAATAAAAATTAAATCTGTTTGTTTTTAATGTAAATGATTACTTTCCACAATTACAATATTATAAAAGGACCATGAATAACAGACAAATAATCATGAATTTGACACCATTTCATTAAAAAGAAAAAAGGTTTCTTGGTGCATTCTAAAATACTGTCAAATGATTTAGTGACTTTTCTATTTTATTATGCATAGAAAAAATATCCAATATAATTATTTCAGTTGTAAAATAATGTTAAGAAATTAAACACAGTTAAAATATATAACTTATATTTAAATGGATAGCATAGAATAGCATTTTTAGGTCTTAGTTATTTAAGGCCTTGTTTACCTTGTAGTTATACAAAAAAAGTGTTTTACGTTTTTCTACAATAAAAAATCTACTGAATTTAAATATTTAATGGTTGCAGACTTCAGTGTACCACTATTTTTTTAATGATTAAAAAAGTATATTATTCTATGTACGGTTGATCTAGTTACATAGATCATAGGTTTATTGAATTAGAATACAAATAATTCTTTCAAAAGATTTTCTTTCAATAAGCCTTAAAATGATAAAACATGCAATATATCACGATCAAGTATTACATGTGTTTTAATGACATCTGGATTTATATCAATTTAAAAATAGAACTTGTAGAAACATTGTTTATTAATTTTAATGAAGTATTTTAGTAAGAATTTTGACATTTAATTCATAATTTGACTTAACAAAACAACTAAACAAGAAATATTAAAATTATTTAATATTTTTCCCACAAAGTCTTCCCACAAAGATTTGGGAAATTCAATACTTAAAAAGGACAATGAAAGCTAAGTTGAAGGAACACACACACACGCACACACACACACACACACACACACATCTACAACAAAGAGCCTTTAAAATTAGACATGAAAATCTAGTGTATCATTATTATAAAATCACTAAGAAGGATAGTATATCAGTGTATATCAGTGTATACATACTTATGATCATAAGTGATGGAGCTTCATCAATTTATCTCTCCAGGATTCATCTCCTTTTCTTAAAAAAAAGTTACTACAAGGAGTAAAGTTTCTTTACAGTTTCACTTTTGGGTTTTGTTTTTATTGTTTTTTGGGGTAGTTTTTTCTCTGGTTCTAAATAATGGTCTTGATGATGATATAAGACATACTAGATATATATTATCACATAAGTATTGCCAGGTAGTCTATAAGCAAAAAATAGAGCCAACCTAAAATTAATGAGAATTTGGCACTTATTTACCCTAAACAGAAATCAGAAAGTCTTAATAGATTGCAAAATCTCTGATTAAAAAGATAAAATTATTACATAGTATGGCTATTAAATGCTCTTAGAGATATTTTGCATTACTTTTTGAGTTGTGAGGACTTTTTTTTATAACAGGTAGTAAGATATAATTACCATGACATAAAATCCATCCTTTTAAAGTGTACAAATCAGTCTTTAGGTATATTCAAAGAGTTTAGCATGCATCACCACTTTGGGAAATTATCACTAATAAAAGAAACTCCACACTGATTAGCAATTATTCCTCATTTTCCCTTATGCCCAGACCCTGGAAATTACTAATCTACTTTCTGTCTTTATGGACTTTCTATTCTGGACATTTCATACAAATGGAATCATGTAATATGGGACCTTTTATGTCTAGCTTCTCTTCCTTAGCACAATGTTTTGTTTTGTTTTTCTTTTTTAAGATCCCTCCATGCTATATTATGTATAGTTATGTATTACAGAGTTCAACTTATCTGTTTCATCCTGCTTTCTTCACTCCTTCCTAAGTACTGTTGCAGAGTACTCTCCAATAAACACTGTGTATGTGAATCTCTTTCTCTGAATTGTTTCCAGGGAACTTGGCCTTGGACACAGAGTACATAGAATTAACCTGACAAAAAGAAAACAAGGAGTCTTCCCAGTAGCCATTAGCCACCTCAATATGCTTTCTGTAACACTTAGCTTAATTTGTTTTATTATTACAGCACACCAGCCTAGAAAGCATGTGTTTACTTCATATTTCAATTCACTTTAGGGTAGTGGTTGAGGGAACTGGCTCTGAAGATAGACAGATCTGGGTGTGAATGTCAGCTGCACCTCTCACTAGATCTGTAGTTACACACTGCCTTCATGAGAATTTGCTGGCAACCTTTAACATATATAAACCTATCAGCATAACACCTGACATATAAAAGTAATAAAATCAGTGTTAGTTGTACCTATTATTAGTAGTAACTAAAAATGAATACAACAAAGTATTCATAATTTTAAAAATTAATATTAGTGGACATAAAATCTCTATAGTTAGATGAATGGTCTTTCCATTACATACAAGGTATTTGCCTAAGGAAGTTAATATATTTTATTCAGATTTCATATTCCAAGGTTTTTAAATTTGCTGTTTTAATACAATTTTAATTTTAAAATATCCCTCTGTGCTATTGGGGATAGAAGAAATGCACTAAAAGTACATGATAGGGTTTTGCAAGTATTGGCCTCTCCTAGCCACGTTTCATAATTACAGGCTCCAACTTAATAAAAGTTTATTGCTGTTAGGTTTTCATCCAAAGTGTAATATTTCATCCAGAGTGTAGAGTGTTACAGTTGGCTGGTTTGTTTGAAGTATTTTTTGTTTGTTTTGTTTTGTTTTGCTTAGATTATAACATTAAAGCATAGAATCTTTGGTATAATGTATGTCATTTTCCCTCTAATTTAAATAATAGACTGAACTAAAAATCCATGGATGATAAGGAAAGTAAAAGATCACAAGAAACATAACAGCAAGGGAAACTGTTTAAGAAAATGAGTTGTCACCTTCGGGCCCTCATTTTAAGGTTGTTCTGATAATGGAACCAGGAACTTGTAAAAGACTAGATCAATCATCATTTCAATTAAATTTGTAACTACCTGCTTTAAGAAGTATAGTCTTATTATGTTTCAATTATAATTATGTCTACTTGATGCTAAAATTGACACATTTTGTTAAACAGTAAAAATTGTATTTTCAAATTATTATAGTTATGAATTATTCTAGTTATGCAAGAAATTAGCAGCGTGCCTGGGTGGCTCAGTCAGTTCAGTGTCCGACTTAGCTCAGGTCATGATCTCATGGCTTGTGGGTTAGGGCCCCACATCGGGCCCTGTGCTGGTATCTCAGAGCCTGGAGCCTGCTTTGGATTCTGTGTCTCCCTTTCTCTCTGCCCCCTCCCGTGCTTGCGCTCTGTGTGTGTGTGTGTGTGTGTGTGTGTGTCTCTCTCTCTCTCTCTCAAAAAGTAACCATTAAAAAAGTAAATTAGAAAAAATTTTCTTTATTTTTATTGAAATTATTCTGCATTATAAAATAATAAACAATGCATACCATTTTTATAAGTTTAATCACAGTATGACTGTACTTTCAGTTGTATTAGAGGCATTGCTGACTAAAAATAATGTTTTATACCAAGACTAAATTGAAATATTTAATTAATTTAATTAAAATTGAAATATTTTCTCATTTCTTTCTAATTTTTTCATCTTTATCTTTTAAATTTTTTTTTAACTTTTTTAAATTTATTTTTGAGACAGAGAGAGACAGAGCATGAACGGGGGAGGGGCAGAGAGAGAGGGAGACACAGAATCGGAAGCAAGCTTCAGGCTCTGAGCCATCAGCCCAGAGCCTGACGCGGGGCTCGAACTCACGGACCGTGAGATCGTGACCTGAGCTGAAGTCGGCCACTTAACCGACTGGGCTACCCAGGCTCCCCAAGTTGTTTTTAATTTTTAAAATAAAAATGCTACATTACTTTTATGAGATGGTATACAAGGATTTAGCACTACTTTTCAAAAGGATTATAAAATTTGATAATGTTAGTATAAAGTAAACCACTTATACCTAAAGTTACTTTAATACAATAGAGATATTAGTTTGTTACCTCAATTAAATTGAGTTCACTTATTTTATTTAATCAGTGTGCTTTAACCATCTTGAAGCTTAGGTTGTGCCTTTTGATGTCCATTGGAGTTTCCAATAACTTGAGATTCTATCCAGTTGTTAAAGGTATATGTAAGGGTCATATTTTTAACTTTTATTTCCATCTCCAATTTTATATGCAATAAGAGTGTACAGGAGTAATTTTTATTGCTTTGTCTTATGTATTAATTGGGCACATTTTGATTATTTTTCCATGAATTGTGTGGGGTTTTTTGTAAATCTCATTGATAATACATTTTTATAAGTTTATATAAAACTCAGTAAAGCATAAAATATTTTGATAACTTTGAAGTGTTTGATGAGGCTGATCTTTTCATTTTCACTGAGCTTAATGGAATATCCCTGTAATCTTATATTTTCATATTTGTCATTTTTCCTTACATGTTTTCTTTACTCATTCTAAGCCACAAAGTCAAATTCTGAGTAGACTGAATAATTCAATTTTAAAGTATTTTTTTATTCACTACAGAATGCACATAACAATATTTGCTGAGAACATATTACTGTCAGAAACTCATTTAGGCATTAAAGATAGAATTGTTAACATTTAATTAATAATGAAATTTTATGGTTTCATTCTATCACAGAATTAACAAAATATTTATTTATAAATTCACTGAGGGGTCACACATCACTATTCTCTACATCAATGAAAATAATCTAACACCTGCTATTGGTGTCATGGCACACATGAGTGAGAAATTTCTATTTCCTTTGATTTTTTTAAAAATGAGGTCCCATAATTCAATTGCATTTGTGTATCATTTTTCCAAACTCTTTTTGAAATGAGCCCGTATTACTTAGATTATTTAGTCATTCCAGTCATGATGATTAAGATAATTTTTTATGTAAGAATACTGTTTATTTTCTAGCTTCCCTTTTGTGTTTTTATACACACAACTTGGTGCTTGCTATTTTTATTACATTAAACTGTTCACAAAGTTTTCACATGATGTCTTAATTTGTGTGTAAATATGTCCTCTATAACTTTTAATTTTCTTTTCTATCATTATGCAGAATTTATATCTCATAATGTGATAGAAACGCCCATCACAGAAGAAGGTGAATTTACTTACTAGAGATACATCTAACTAGATGGATTCCCAATATTCAAGCAATGTTAATGGCAGGCACTGTAGTGCATGACTGCTGGAAATCAAACAAACTCATGTTTACATATTCATTTCCAGAATTCATCTGCTTAAACATCTTGTCCCTGATTACATAAACAATTTAATGTCACAAAGTTTTCACAGATATATTCCAACTGCTATAGATGTGCAGATTATGAAAATGTTAACATTATCCCCTGGAAGGAAAAACAGCTCAATTATTTGTTACAGTCTCTTTTAAAGTAAATAGTTGGCTTTTACTTTTTTTCTTTTTTTTTTGAAGAATTTTCTGGGGAAAAAAAAACAGTGAACAATGAAGAAAAAGGAAAATGAGAAAGTATTTAATGTATATTCTCAGTTTTAAATATTTGTTTCATTGAGGCATGAAAATTGAATATCATTAACAGTATCTTTTCATCTGGTTAGTATGTATTACATTTTCTTATTTTCTAAATCATAGTATTTACTATCAATTCTAATGTGATTTCACCTTTCCATTTAAGTCATGATGTAAGAATCTTGGCATCTGGTGCTTCTTACTTTATTCCAAGTTAAGGTCAGAGTTCAGTGTTTCTCAAGCAATGTGTTTAGCTTCTCTAGAATTCTGCTTTTATTCAAAAGGTAATCCTAAAAAAAGACATTTTTAATCAGTTATGTTCATTAAATCATTTTCATGAAAATAACTTAGTACTACAAAGTAATTTAAGGACATATGTTAGTTTTGACCGAGTGAAGGCCAAAAATACCATAGCATAATTTTTTTTAATAAATAAATTATTGTAATTTAAAAAGGGTAATATAGGGATGGTTTGTTCTTTACTTAGTATATGTTAGATAAATAAGCCACAAAATAAGTCACTTTCTATTCAACACAACAACATATATCATATATTTTTTTTTCAACGTTTATTTATTTTTGGGACAGAGAGAGACAGAGCATGAACGGGCGAGGGGCAGAGAGAGAGGGAGACACAGAATCAGAAACAGGCTCCAGGCTCTGAGCCATCAGCCCAGAGCCCGACGCGGGGCTCGAACTCACGGACCACGAGATCGTGACCTGGCTGAAGTCGGACGCTTAACCGACTGCGCCACCCAGGCGCCCCAATCATATATTTTTAATGTTGTATTTTGCATCATTTGTACTAATTTTGGATACTTTTATTAATTTTCTGTTAAAGTATAATTTTTCAGCTATATTTATGCTTTCAGTTATATAAATAATATAGTAAGAAAACCTAATTTAAGACCATATGAGCGTTCAAAATTTTACTTATTATTTAAAGACACTCAGGCATGATTCAACTTATTATGAACTTGGAAGTTATCAGTGTTGATTTGTAAGTATTGGGCACTTCTATCTTAAAGGGCATCAAGGTTGTCAAGTCTCAGAAATTCTGTATAACATATTATCTACTTCTTTAGCCATGTAGCTGGGAATGGGTATAAACATGGATGAAAAATGGTATGATGGGAAGGTCTATTGCATTCATAATCTGACAATATCAGAGTATACACAGAGGAAACTTGTTTTTCAATATTTTTCTGATTCCTCGTTACCATCTCAACTGAAGAGTAGTAGATTTACTGAAATCTTCTATCAGGCTTTATTTTCTAAACAAGGAATTTATTATAGAGCCCCATTTTTAAGGGGAAAGATATCATGATAGGAACTTGAATGTATGACCCCCTCTGTGTATAGCATCTCTTCTACAATTGGCTCCTGAGAGAGGGGATTTTACATGAATAGAAGTTTACAGGCCTCTAAACAAATATGTGCTCTCTAAGCAAATACCTAAATAAAATTAAATAATCTATTTTTAGATTTTATGTATATTTTACTTTGCTGTCTTTTTTAGCTCTTCTACGTGTTCATCTCACAGGATGCAATGTAGCCAAAGTCAAAGTGTTCACTCTAACAAGCCCCTGCTCTCATGACTTTTTCTTCACTTCATAAGTGACAGACAACTAAGAAGTCCTTTTCTTCTTTGGATTTTTTTCTTTATATATTGCACCCTCACAGCATATATATTTAATTTCTATTAATAATACCAAAAATAATAAAAAAGAACCCAGAGGTGAGCATGATATATTGAAAAATGAGTGTTTAATATCCTTTTACCTCAGTCAAGGACTTTTATGTTGACATTCAGAGGAGTACTTAAGACATTTACAGAAATGAAAAGTTATGATATTTGTGTTAGTCCGCTAGGGCTGCCACAACAAAATACCATAGACTGAGTGACTCAACCACAAAAATTTATTTCTCACGGTACTGGAATCTAGGGATCCAAGATCAGGGTATCATCAGAATTGATTTCTCCTAAGCCCTGTCTCCTTGACCTGCAAGAGTGCTGTCTTGTTGTGTCTTTACATGGCCTTTTTTCTGGGCATACACATCCCTGGTATCTCTTCCTTTTCTTACAAGAACATCAGTCATCTTAGATTAGGGCCTCACTCCTATGACCTCATTCAACCTTAATTATTTCTTTAAGGTTCTATCTCCAAAATAGTCACATTGAAGTTTAAGCCTTCACTATATAAATTTGGTGGTGAGGAGGCATAATCTATTCCAGAAAAATACTCCTTCAGAGTTAATGTGACAACTGGTTAAAGGATGAGAAAACATTGAGGTGATATTTTGTGTTGTATGCACATGTGTTTTTCTTGTATGTAATGTGGTCAGAACACACAAGATGCTCAGAAATCTTTTTTTCTAACTGTAGGCATAAGAATATTACATTTCCTAGTCCCCATGACATTTAGGCAAATTCTTTCCAGTGAACTTGGGTAGAAGAGATGTATAGCACCTTGGACTAAACCAATACATCTTCTTTTCTTTCTCTCTTTCTCCATAGACAAGATCAAAGCAACATATCCAGTATATGACTAGAAGAGACCTGGGAAGATGGAAATGCCACAAGAAGGAGGACACAAGAGTCCCTAAGTCTGCATATAAAGGTGCTTGGCAATTCCCTATTTGACTGTGTATATATATGATGACATCTCATTTTGAATAACAACCAAAATTTCACGTGGTTTGTTATGTTATTTTTACCTTGAATTATAGTGCTTTTCTAACAAAGACTAAAATGTGTGGTATTGGTTTAATATTCAGAAAATTGGCAGCAAAGTAAGTTTTAGTGCTTTAGTGTTTAGAAAGTTTTAGTGTTTAGAAAGATGGCAGTCCATGTTATGTGGTGATAATATATTGCTTAAAACCCCTCTCATCTCCCATAACCTGGGAAGTAAACCACATACATACTGAATTGGTGGATATATAAGAAGAAAGTGGAAAATTAAAATTCATAGTGTTTTTGGATTATTATTGGTTGTACTTGGCAGGATATTCCTATGGAAGATGAGTTCTGAAAGGACCAACCAGTTTGTAAGTAGACATGAAAGGGAAACAAGTAATTCAGATCTTCATGGTATTTGCAAGGGTGGTAATGTTAACTGAATCTAGATAGAGCAAAGAATTAAAATACAAAGTTTGGTACAATAAAAGCCAAAGAAACATTTTGTTAAATAATGTGACTGAATGCAAAGATCCAACTTTAAATGGTTTCTCAAAGTTAGGTGACTTCAAGGTAGCAGTCATTATGTTGTGGAAAAAAAAATACAAAACAAAACATAAGGGCTAAAGTTCTGCCTAACCAAAAACTATGAGTATGATTTCTTAACTATGGAGCCAGATGGAAGGAAATAGATAAGTTACAGATTAAAATTTTGGAGGGTTTGCACCAAGTGTGATTTATACCTGGTATGCAGGGCTGGTTCAATGTCCTCAGAACAATCACATTGATTCATTACATCAATAAAAGAAAGGACAAGAACCACATGATCCCCTCAATAGATGCAGAGAAAGCATTTGACAAAATACAGCATCGTTTCTCGATAAAAACCCTTAAGAAAGTAGGGATAGAAAGATCATACCTCAAGATCATAAAAACCGTATATGAAAGACCCACCGCTAATATCATCCTCAGTGGGGAAAAACTGAGAGCTTTCCCCCTAAGGTCAAAATTTTGGAGGGCAAATAAATAAGCCCAGAAACAAAACAAAACAAAACAACACCTTAACTCTTTCAAACTTGAAACAACTCTTGGTTCTTCAATCTTACAAAATGTTTCAAAGACTGGGAACTCAGCTAAGGGCTGTGAGGAACAGTGGAGAGGAAAATTTCTATTAGAGAGAAAAATTAGGAAACTTCCTATACATCAAGAGTAAGATTCCCAGAATATTAATGGACTGTAATGTACAATGTCTGGCCATGATGATGAGAATCACATATCAATTGGAAATCCTGGGCTTTGAATAGCATGTAATGACTGTATGGGACTTTGTGGTATCTTTAGGTTAGGGATAATGTATCCCGTATGTTGTTGAAAGAGTAAAACAGTAATTAGATTATCAAAAAACTAAGAAACTGGCTAGATTTTTAAAATCTAGGACTTCAGTTTAGTCTACAGATATAATAAGATAGTGGTGTTAAAAGTTGAAACGAGTAAGGACTACTGAATCACTAGAGGGGGTGTACCTGAAGACCTAGACATGCTGAGAATTAAAACAACCTTTATTTTATTAAGCCACTAAGATATTCGGTCACTTTGTTCCATCATCTACTGTGAATCGTCCTAAAAAATATATATTACCAAATTTTCTAGTATTCATTTTTCCAGCAAATACTTTTCTTCCTTTCAGTGTTAGTTATTTTTTTTTTTTTAATTCATCACCTCCCCTACAACCATAATATATTATCCCTAGGGAAAATAGAGAAAGAGACTTCTATTTTACTTTTTAATTATTTACTTTTGTTGAGAAATTGTCAACAGTTGTTCATTAGAACCATGTATCTCTAGACATTGACTCATTACAGGTTCTTTAATATCATATATGCAGAAAGAATAAATTGGAAATAAAGTCTAATTATAACTATAATGAGTGACTGCATTGACTTAAGGAGTTGTCAAAATATTTAAACGGGGCCAGAGAAGAAAACAATATGCATACAGTCTTGATGGATACTGGGGAAAATAGAGCTGTGTGGTATTTTTTTTTCTTTGTTAGTATGTACTCAAGAAAATTCCTTTTACCTGAAGAAGCACAGCTATTTAAGAACAATACATGACCCTTAATTTTTGTTTGCTCTTCCCCAGTATACACATGGACTGTGTCAAACTGTGAAATAAAGACAGTTTTTGTTTTTGTTTCATAATACTTGTATTGGAAAGAGCAGTGATTTACTGCTCCTTCAATTTCTTGAATGTGAAGAGGTGTAAAAAAGTTGAGAAAGAAGAGGTGAGCTGCTGGGATGAGGTGGAGGTTGCAGGAGGTTTCTGGGAAGGCCCACAGGAGATGGAGTCCTTGCCATGCCAAATCATAGCAAAATTAATCTTGCCACTGCTTTTTCTTTTCTCCCTTTCTTCATGGGAGGCTGAGCCAGCCATGTTTTTTATGTTCTGTGTTCTTCATGTGGAAATCAGAAACCTTTCTCTGTGTCCTTACTGTAAGGGGTACATTTCAAGCTCCCTTAAGAACTTTCTTTTCGTCTACTATTCCATTGCAATGTAGGGTTTTTTTTGTTGTTGTTGTTGTTTGTTTGTTTGTTTGTTTCCCTCGTAAGCCAAGAGGGAGAAGAGATGGCAAATTCCTATTCTTCTAGATATGAAAATTCTTCAAGAGCAGGTATCACTGAATCATCTTCACTTGGACCAATGTAGAGGAAAGAGAGAAAGTTCAGGCCAACTTACAGAATATAGAACTTTCTTTTGAATTTTCAGATTTTTCTTTCTGTGGGCTGATTCTGGTAGTGGACTGAGTGATAAAGATTTTTACTGTGATCATTTTATAAATACAGGAGTGGGGCAAAGAACTTTCAGTTCTTTAGGACTCTCTTTGGAATATGGAGATGCTAATTGCCTATTTTCCCCAATTTCGTGGCTTTATCTGAAATTCTAAAATAAGAAAAAAATAAATCTTCTTATTCAAAACACTTGATCTCTCACAATACTGGCTATTAAATCTGCAGACACTTCTTGAATCAGATATTTCCTCCAAGATTCTACTTATATGGTATATCTGGGTTTTGTTTTGTTTTATTCTTATTTGATTTGATTATATGTTTTTGTTTTGTTTAGTTTTCCTTTATGCATAGAGCCATGAGAGAAGTATTTGTTTGATTTGTTTGTTTGCTTTACCAATTAACAGTGAATAAGTTATTTAATTCTCTGCCTTCTCAGTTGTAATATGAAGATAACATGTATGCTAAAGTGTTGGTATGAAGAGAATAGAAATAACCTGTGTGTAGTTTCTGCTAAATAGTACAAACTTCATAAGACAAGACCAATATGATTTATTTTGTCATGGTCAGTTTTCCCCCCCTCATCATCTGGCACAGTACCTTCTACAGACTAAGTAATTAATTAAAGGATGGCAAATGATTGAATGAATAACAATTCACGTATGTTTTATTGGAGAAGTAACATTATCATATTATCACCCATTATAGATTGTTAGGTTTCAGCTTAATAGCCTACATAAGACTACCTTTACAGGACAAGTAATGTCTTGTAATATAAATACTTAAAAGCAAGAATCAATGAAAGAAAATACTGTTACTTTGGACTCATTATTGCCAGGGCGTAAAATAGGTGTGCTTCGTGGGATTCTGCATATCCCAGGCTACAGGGAGTAGCTTGGACGCAACACAGTGCAAAGTGAAACAGAATTTGAAGTTAAAGAGTTAACATCATCCCCTTTAATTTTCTATTTTCTTTCCTATAGACTAGCATCACTTGCAGACTTTTTTTGTTATATTAATATTGACGAGATGGAAGGACTGGAAAATCAAATGCTTTGCTATTAAAAAGCAATAAATGTGGTCATTTTAAAACAGTATGGCACTGTCATGATTGGGTTTTTAGTAATTTGGTGCTTCATTCTTCACAGTGTTTATTTGAGGTTCTCCTTAAAATTCCATATCTTTCAGCTAATAGTAAAGAAAAGTAATTCAGATCTCTTAAGAACACATGTATGTCAAAAGCAGCAACTATTGCCATGTTACAGCCAGCATTCCAGTGATCAGTTAATGTAACATTAAAGTTTCTCAGAAGACTGAATTGTTTAAGAGGGATAGAGTAAGAGTTAGCAATAGCTTTACTTTCATGACATTATCTTTCCAATTCAGTTTCACCAAACTAGAAGATGAATGTGTGTTAAGGCAAATTTATCAGATTATCTAACCTACAAACACCAACGGGCAATGACTACTACTTCTGGAATAATGTCATGGTACCAGTATGGGATCACTCTCTTTTTTTTCTTACCGTGTTTTAAAATTACCCCTGGATTTGAAGTTGAATTTTATTCTTGTGCATCAGTAAAGATTTAAGTACAAAAGCATTTTTAAAGTTAAGGTTCTTGTAGTTTTGATTATTTGAGACGTTCCTATTCCACTGTCTAGTTACCTAGGAAACAACCATGTGACAGAGTTGGACTCCTATTATCTAAGTCCCACTTGCTTTCCTTATATTTGTTTAGTACTTTGTAATACAGACAGCTATTGCTAGTTTGCTCCAATATTCATATCAAAAATGGTTTAGGTAGCTTTGTGATGTTTGTATGCTCTGACTACTCATAGGTGTATTATAATTTCCAGTTATTTTGCTTCTTTTTATACTGCATTACTGCATATTGATTTGCATCAAAGTAGGGTTTATTATGCAGGGTATGGTTTATTATGTTGCTGATGCATCATATTTAAACAGCAATGAAAATTAACTGCAGTGCATGCTCAGCAGCTAATTTTCAAACTCAGAGCTTTTGGGGATATGCTGGTCACCCATATATTTATAAGGCAAGAAGATTTAGTCAGTTTATTGCTGACCTTTCATGCTATTTTGTGAATGTTTTTACGATGCCATTAAACTAGTTTGTAAATACTGGATTGAATACTAAAGCTCAGTTGGCTGTTCCTTTAGGGCAGAGAAAATGCATTACTGAGTGGGGAACTGAGACTAACAATGTATGTGGTCAACTTTTGTACATCTGTAGAATCAGAAGAAAGTGTAGATAACTTAAATATGTGTAACTAGAGATACATACACGTTTTGATTTGAATTTATATGTTTCTGAAATTCAAAACATGTAATACTTCAGGCAGAATATTTAAATCTCTCTCTAAAATTTCTCTAGAGTGTTTGTGTCTTTGTAGTCCTGTTTAGTATCTTTACCAAACCTGTTTTTAGAAAGAGATCAATTAATTAACTATCAAAACAGATAATAGGGGACCAGCATAATGCAAAGATCAAAGACATGTCAGACTTGCTGACTTTTATAATGCACATAACAAGTGAGTTCTTTCTATATTATGGTAAGGTTTACTTATGCGACTGCATTTCCACAAAAATGCTAGCTGACAATGAGCTACCAAATACCCTGAAAAATCTCAAAGCAACCGTATTTGCTTGAGTAGTCCTGCTGTATAAATTGCTATCTCCTTCATTTTCTTTACTGGCTGTTACCAGTTTACATTTCCATCAAGAGTATACAAGTGCTCCCTTTTCACCACATACTTGCCACACATATTTGCCACCACATACTTGTTGTTTCTTGTCTTTTTGATAATAGACACGCTAACATGGTGAGGGAATATCTCATTGCATTTTTAAACATTTTTTAAAGTTTATTTATTTTGAGAGAGAGAGAGAGAGAGAGAGAGAGAGCAAGAGTACGCATGTGTGCATATGCATGGCGAGGAGCATATATAGAGAGAGAAAGAGGAAAGAAAGAATCCCAAGCAGGCTCCCCACTGTCAGTACACAGATGGGTGCCAGGCTGAATCTCACGAACCATGAGATCATGACCTGATCCTAAATCAAGTGTTGGATGCTTAACCTAATGAGCCAACCAGGCACCCTCACTGTGGTTTTGATTTGCATTTCCCTGATAATTAGCGATTATCATGTATCATATAACTGTTCATCATTTGTATGTCTTCTTTGGAAAAATGTCTATTCAGATTCTTTGTCCATTTAAAAAAAATATTTAATGTTTATTTACTTTTGAGAGAGAGAGAGAGACAGAATCTGAGTTTACTTGTCTCTCTGCCCCCTAAAGCAGACTCCAGGCTCCAAGCTGTCAGCCAAGAGCCTGATGTGGGGCTTGAACTCGTGAATGCATGAGATCATGACCTGAGCCGAAGTCAGATGCTTAGCCAACTGAGCCACCCAGGCGCCCCTGCCCATTTTTAATTGGGCTATTGAGGTTTTTGTTTGTTCAGTTGTATGAATACCTTGTATGTTTTCTAATATTAATCCCTTATTAGATAGATGATTTGTAAATATTTTCTCCCATTCCATAGGTTGCCTTTTCATTTTGTTGATGATTTCCTTTGCTATAAAGCATAATACCATCTAAATCCATGCATGCTGTCACAAATGGCAAAATTTCATTCTTTTTTATGGCTAATATTCCTTTCTGTGTGTGTGTGTGTGTGTGTGTGTGTGTGTGTGTGTGTGTGTACATCTTCTTCATCAAGTCATCTATCTGTGGATATTTAGGTTGCTTCCATATCATAGCCATTGTCAATAGTGCTGCAATGAACATAACGGTGCATATATTTTTCAACTTGGTGTTTTCCTTTGATCCAGATAAAAACCCAGAAGTGGAATTGCTGGATCATATCGTAGTTGCATTTTTTTTTTTTTTTTTTTTTTTTTTAGGAAACTTCATATAGTTTCTATAGTGGCTGTGCGAATTTACATTCTAACAAGCAGTATACAAAAGTTCCGTTTTTCCACATCTTTATCAGCACTTGTCTCTTTTTTTTTTTTTTGTCTTTTTGATTATATCCAATATATGATATCTTCATTCTGGTTTTGATTTGCATTTTCTCGTGATTAGTGATGTTGAGCATCTTTTATGTGCCTGTTGGGCATCCATACATCTTCATTGGGGAAAAAATCTATTCAAGTCCTCTGCCAGCTTTTTTTAATCTGGTCGTTTCTTAAATTTTGTTTCTTTGTTTGTTTGTTTGTTTTCGAGAGAGACAGACAGAGCGTGAGCAGGGGAGGGGCAGAGAGAGAGGGAGACACAGAATCTAAAGCAGGCCCCAGGCTCTGAGCTGTCATCATAGATTCCTACACAGAACTCAAACTCACGGACTGCGAGATCATGACCTGAGCCAAAATCAGATGCTTAACCAACTGAGCCACCCAGGCATCCCTAATTGGGTTGTTCCTTTTGCTTTGTTTGCTATTAAGTTGTGTAAGTTTATAATGTATTTTGGATATTAACTCCATATTGGATGTATAATATGCAAATATGTTTTCCCATTAAGTAGGTTGCCTTTTTATTGCTGATGGCCTTTGGTCTATGTTGATAATTTAGAACCTCTTCCATTCTTATATAGATTCCAGTTTTGAAGGGTGAAACATTGACCTGTAGCATAGATTTAGATGTGTTTTTTGTTTTGTTTTGTTTTGAACGTTTATTTATTTTTGAGACAATGTGAGAGACAGAGTGCAATCAGCGGTGGGGCAGACAGAGGGAGACACAGAATCTGAAGCAGGCTCCAGGCTCTGAGCTTTCAGCCCAGAGCCTGACACGGGGCTCAAACCCACAAACCATGAGATCATGACCTGAGCTGAAGTCCGATGCTTAACCGACTGAGCCACTCAGGTGCCCCTGTAGATTTAGATGTGGGGAATAAGTTTAGGAATCCCTCTGGTTTACACCAATGGGTTAACAAGGCACCTTTTCTTTTGTTAATCAGCTCTGCTCTGGGCAACATCACCCGCAGCACAGCACAGGGTCTATAGCCCTATTTACCTGCTTACCTAACTTAGTCCTTACCTCCTGTGAAACCAGCTTTCTGCTATACTACTAAATTGGGGGGCACTTTTGCCTTGAATACCTAATCTTGCTTACCTCATACACATTTGAATTGGGTGCTTTTGCACCCCTCTTTTTCTGGGACCTTTGCCCTTCCCTCTCTATTCTGGGAGCTCTGCACCCCCTCTCTATTCTGGGTGCCTTTGCACCCCATTTCTGTCTTGTGGTCCTAATCTTGTTTACCTACACTCATGTGTGAGCATCCTATGGCTTTGTACTTCTTTATGCCTTGTTAACCCATTGGTGTAAGCCAAGGGAGTTCTTAAGCTTATTCCCCATACTAAACTATCACTATTAGAACATATCCTTATCCTATCTTAAAATTCGTATCAAAATAACAGGATTTTTAAATATAGCAACAAAACTATCTTGTAGTTCAAAAGAAAGTAATTAATCATTTGTGGTGCAAATTTCTTTCTCTTTTTCTTCCCTTCAGTATAACCAGTTCATCGGAATAGCTCCTCTTTTAGCCCCTTACTTCCTCAAGATTGAATTATATAAAGAGACCATCCAATACAACAGCAGGACACTAACCTCATCTCTTACCTTCCAGGAGATGATTCTTCATAATTCTCCATGAAAGGCTAACCATTTCCCTATGTAAATATATTTAAAATTACCAGAAAAAGTTTTTTTTAGAATTTTTATGTTGAAGTAATTTCCTCATAGAGGATCAGACTGAGATGGGGTATTATCATTAGGAAAACAAAGGCAATTGAGTTAAAAAGAGGGACTGTTTCAAAAATATGAGCCATGAAGTTTCATAGAATTTTTTTCATCACCCCACAATGGCCCTAAATCCTGGTTTAATTATACTTCTTTAGAAATACTTATGAAATTTTCTAAATTCATTTATTTTTTCAATGGTTTTCATCTTTGTTTTAATATATCATATGTACATTTGGGAGAAACTTTGAGTCTATATTCCTTTTCTAAACTTACTGGCATATATCAGTAGACTTACTGATCTACATCAGAAATGCTAAATTCTGGTTAGCAATAAAATATTATTTTTCTGGCACTGTATATACCTGTCGAATAGTAAATGATCTTAATTTAAATAGAAGGCATGTTCTCTACTCAAGTTGATACTTTAAAATGAAAACAGTTTTGGTTCTTTCCTGGCAATCTCTATTCAGTGCCTTGTCAAAAATGTAGAAATAAAATATTGAACAGTCACAGCTAATAATTTCCATTGCTTAAAAATCTATTGTTATTTCAGCAGTGATTTTGAGGGTTAGCTGTAGTTAAGATGAATCTACTACAGTTTCATACAAGGTATGGACATCAAGACAGGAATCTACGCAGAGTTTCACAAGTGGAAGTTGCAGAAGATGAATTTTGTTTCAGTGCATACAAATACCAAAGACACAAAAACAGTTAATACAGAGAAATGTGACTAAATATTTCTAAATATTGCATTTTCATAAATGGGAAATCTATATATGATAAATTATATATTTATGATATGTATAATATATTCAATATGTATCTTTAATGTATATAAAATATGCCCAACTGTGTATAAGTGATCATTTCTAGTATTATTATTAAAATCCTTTTTCTTGGAGCACCTGGATGGCTAATTTAGTTAAGCATCCAACTTAACAAAATAAAATAAAAATAAAATCCTCTTTCAGGGGCATTTGGCTGGCTCAGTCAGTAAAGCATGTGACTCTCGATCTCAGGGTTGTAAGTTTGAGCCCCACAGGGTGTACAGATTAGTTAAAAATACAATCTCAAAAAAACTGAAATAAAATTATCTTTCTAAAGTGAATATTATTTTATTATTTGGTAACTAACACAGGAAACAACTCTCTAGTCGCTTCCACAAATTCCATTCAGCCTGATTCATTATATTTTCTCTCTTTATTTTTTTTATTTAAAAAATATTTTTTTAACGTTTATTTATTTTTGAGACGGAGAGAAACAGAGCATGAACGGGGGGGGGGGGGGG